>NC_051317.1:31950845-32109912 GCF_015220235.1 Choloepus didactylus | reverse complement strand
GCCCAAAGGAAAAATGTTGCATTATCTCACTATATTAAATAATTAGTGTAGTCAAAACACTTTATGAGGATAAAAACTAGGACTGTATAACTTAGCAAAACCTAGAGTGTAAAATGATGGTGATTAGTTGTACAAATATAAAAAAGTTTTTACATGAACAAGAATAAATGCATGTCACTTTTACAGGGTGTTTAAAATGGGATAGTACATGGGAAAATCCAATTAATGCAAGCTGGGGTCTGTAGTTAACATAACGTAATATTCTTTCAGTAATTGTAATAAAGGCAATATACAAAATTTAATGTCATTAAGAGGGAGATATAAGGGAGGGGATGAGATTTATTTTTCTTTTTTTCTTTCTTTTCAAAGGAAATGGAAAGTCTCATATAGATTTTGGTGGTGAATGCATAACTATGTGATTGTACAAGGAGTCATTGTTTGTACATTAGGATGGATTGTGTGGTGCATGAATAAATTGTTTAAAAAAAAGACAGAAAACTGCAAATGCTGGAGAAGATGTGCAGAAAGAGGTATATCTATTCACTTTTGGTAGGCAAGTAAAATTGTGCAGCCCCTTAGGAGTTCAGTGTGGTGGTTCCTCGGAAGCTAATTATGGGTTTGCCATATGATCCCATATTTCTGCTACTAGGTTTATACTCAGAAGAACTGAAATCAGGTAAATAAATAGCCTTTTGCACACTGATGTTTATGGCAGTATTATTCATGATTGCCAATGGATGAGTTAGCCCAAGAATTCATCTACTGAGGAGCAGAAAGGCCAGCCGTGGTGTATACATATGATATAATATTGTGTGGCTGCAGAAAGGAATGACACAAGGCATGCAATTAGGTGAATGAACCTAGAGGACACTATTTTGAGCAAAATAAGCCAGAAATAAAGGACAAATATTTTATGGTCTCAGTTATATGAACTAACTAGAATGAGCAAACTCTGAGAATTAAATTCATTAGGATAGATAGAAAGTGGACAGAGATTGGGAAATTGATGATTAAGCAGTATAGAATGTTCAATAAGTTTCATTGTAAAGGTTCAGAAATGAATAGCACAATATAGTGTGATGGCAGCACAATAATGTAAGTAAAAAAGCTGAGTGTGAGTATGGTTGAAAGTGGAACTCTAGAGTCATGTATGTCACCTGAAGAAAAGCTAGAGAATAACAACTGGGACTGTATAACTTAGTGAAACCCAGAGTGGACAAAGATGGTGGTTAATTATGTAAATAGAAAAGAATTGTTACATGAAGTAGAACAAACATACCTCACTATATAAGGTGTTAATAAAAGTTTGTTATATGGGAAAAATACAACTGATGCAAACTAAGGTCTATAGTTGACAGTAGCATTGTAATATTCTTTTATTAATTGTAACAAAGGTACTATAATAAATCTAAGTGTCAATAATAGGGGGATATAACTGGTATGAGTTTCTTTTTCTTTGGAAGAAATGAGAATGTGCTCATATTGACTATAGTATATGCATAACTATGTGATTATACCAATGGCCATTGATTGTACACTTAGGATGGATCATAAGGTGTGTGAATAAAACTTTTAAAAAACAGTTTCCTGTATAGGTATAATCCAAATTTATTTTTCAGTTACTGAACTTCAGTCAAAAGTCTAAATTTGACAGAAGTCTAACACAAAATTTTATTTTTTTCAATTATATACTCCAAAAAAAAGCACTCCATGATTCTTTGTCATCGAGTAAGAATCTAGAATTTAAGTTACCAGGGCTATGTTGGAGGAAGGGATTGTGAGGTTATTGATTATATTGCATAGAATTTCTATGTGGGTTGATTTTAAAGTTTGGGTAATCGATAGTGGTGATGGTAGCATAACATTGAGACTATAACAGCACTGAATTACATATGGTAATGTGGTTGAAAGGAGAAATTTAGGAGTATACGTGTTACTAGAATAAAAATTTTAAAAAAATATATGACAGAAAATCCCTTTTTACCTTAATAAATTGTCAAATCTCCAAATAAAAAGAAGAAACCTATAGAGGTTTTATTTGGAATTATGTTGACTGTATAGATCCACTTCAATTGAATCTTCATATTTAGCACACTGATTACATTTCCACTTATTTGTCTTTTTCATAAAGGCTGGCTTGTGAAATATGTCATATGTTTTCTACTATTGTAAAGAGCAAGTTTTCACACTAAATGCTCTCAAAATGTTTCTGTAAAAAAACACAGTTTTATATAGAAATCTTGAATCCAATTTTACAGCTTTGAATGTAAAATTTATATAAATTATTTTGAGTTTTGTACAGAGAAGTGATGTCATTGGCTATCAAACAACAAACATTCTTTAGAATAAATAAAAACAAAACCCTAATGATGCCCATTGCTAAATAAACAATCCAAGATTTAACTGAAAAAAAGGACAAATTTATTCAAAAATTGTTTTCAAACTCTGTCTTTGCCTTAGCAGGTGTAGGGCTGGTATTTTTATTTGGATTTTTCTATATATTTCAGTAGTTCTTGCACAACAAGCTCAGGTGAGAAAGAGCAGGTGGGCTGGTTTTAATCATATGATTATGTAATGAACTTGGTCTGTTTGGAAGCATCTTCCCATTGTTAATTTTGTTGTGCTTGTGTTTTAACACTAGATTATAAAATATTCATAGTAGAGTATAAAGATACTCAACTCAAATGTTTAGTAATGCACTAAATGTTGTTTGGCCGTCAACCATGGCCAACAAGGACAGAGGCACTGCAGTGGGATACATATGATCAAATTTTGGCTCCACTACTTGCTCTCTGGGTGAAAGTAGGCACTGCCTATGTTTGTGAAATGCAGATGTTATTCATTGTGCCTTCCAAAGAGGGACAATGGAATATGTATATATATCACTTACAACTCTGTGCCCTTATAAAAAGTTCTCAATGAAAGTTAAAATTAGTTTAGCATCATATAATCACAGTGTTCCAACCCAGCTTAGCCCTAAGACTGAAAAACACACCAGGCATGGAATTGAACATGGGATTAATTGGGACTTACTGACAGGAGATGATTGTCTCACAGTTGCAGCTGGCTGTGGAAAGTGAACCATGTGGAAAACAGTGAGAGAAGTGCCAAGGAGGTGGCTTATAAATACTTAGGTCCATAAAGCATGACAATGGAATTTCAGCAGGGTCTCTGAGATTTGGGTATCAAGGATGAGCAGGGGAGGGTAGATTCAATGCTTTGTATACAATGCCATTCTTCTCCACTCCAGAATTCTCATGACTTTTTTTTCCTGCAATTTTATTGAGATATATTCACATATCATACAATCATCGAAAGTGTACAATCAATTGTTCACAGTATCATCATATAGTTGAGCATTTATCACCACAATTTTTGAACATTTTCATTATTCCAAAAAATAATATAAAAGAATATAAATAAAAATAAAAGTAAAAAAGATCACTCAAATCATCCCACCCCCCATTATTCATATATTTTTCTGTTCCCATTTTTCTACTTATTTGAACTAAGGTAAATCAGAATATAGGGTAAAGGTTTGTATTGACTTGTTTTAAAACTTCAACTTCTGTGTGAGACTGAAGGAAGAGATGTTTATTTGGTAGAAAATCTATAGTTTCTGTAGCATGCTATATAATTTAATTTTATGGTCAGTATATTCAAACACCATAATTACATGGAAACTTGAATAGGAAGAGAGATCTGGTTTGTTTGCACAGGTCAGTGTGAAGCCCTGATACATCCCAGTATAATTTGGGCAGATAATAAAAAAGTATTTGCAAAACCCCCTGGGGAAAAATGTAGAAATACTTAACTTCCCCACCTGGGGAATTTCTTATATTCTCACAAGTATTGGGGACTACCAATTACATGAATGTACAAAAGAGCAATGGTGATGCATATTTCAAATGAAAAGCAAAGGAAGTTGTGCTGTGTGTCTTTATATATGTCCATATATATATAATATGTCTACAAGATATATACATATATGTGTAAATGTATATTGTTTGCTTGTTTAATTTTAAAGGAGAGGCCTGATGGTCAATACATTTGTGGAGTCAAACATTTATATCATTAAATAAAATATGTTTTCCCTTATTCAGGTTTTTGTGTATTTGATGATACCAGCAGGAAAAGTAAAACTATACCTTATGGATCAATTCAAACTCCTCATTTGACTAATCCACAAAATTAAAACACTTTGCTAATTTTGTTAAACATGTAGTTTCTCCTATGCACCTGGCACTGTTGCACAAAATTTGCATTAATCAATTCCTTTATATTCACAAATCCTATAACAGCCATGCTCTTATCGTTCCCATTTTGGAGATCAGAGGAAAATCATATCTGAAGTCACTAATAGCTGATGGAGCCAGGATGAAACCCACTCACTCTGGATCCAAGTCAGAATCTCTTCAATTCTACACTGAGATTTCACCACTGCAATTTTCCAGTTCTCACATGGAGTTAGCTTAGCTGGGACTGGTCAGTTAATTATTCTGTGACTGTTTGATATATTCTTTGCTTGTTTCCAAAATATCAGCCTTGCTATTGGGCATTTGAAGGGTAAAAGAATAATTGTGCTTGGCCTACCTTAGGGAATAGAAAGGCAAACAAGAGACATTTTCTCTGAGGAAAGTGCAGGTAGAATTGTAAATTGAACCAAACCTCTGAAGTAGGGAACCTCATGTTGTACGTAAAGTCCTTAGTTGATTGGTAATGTATGGCACTGACAGAAAAGATGAATGTCTCTGGATAATTTCCTATGCAACACCTCCCTTTACATAGATAGATTTCTTGTAATATCTTAGGAAAAATATAAAAGGTAAGTTAGTCTATGTCTATTATTTCTGAAAAGAAAGTTTGATTTACTTTTAAGCCATAAAATTTCAATTGCAAAACAGGCATTATGATAATGTTATCATTATGTGAATATTTAATTCATTTGACATTATCAGCCTTGCTTTTGCAGCACATCAAAACGTAGTATTACATCTTAATGAATTCTAATCTCTGAGTCAGTATAAATATATGTGAAACTGAGCAGTTCTTAAGTACCAGTTTTGTTTGTTTTTTTTTTCTTTAGTACAGGTGTCTGATGCCATATATCTCATGAAGAACCTTCAGGGATTCTTCAATAACAAGAGAAGAAACATTATGTCAAGCAATATTTGATTCACAAACAATAGATTGTTATTACATATTAATTGAATATGTTTTAAAATGGACAGTTTTAGAGATTTATTACTCAAACTAAAAGATGATTAGATATAGCAAGAAAGCCTCATAATAATTAACTATTTATATTCCTTTTGTCTTACCTAGTTTACATCTGCATTTTTCCAGTTGACATGTGGCACTGATTTAGAATGCCTGACTCTATTCATATATATATATATTGATATATATATATATTTTATACTCAAGAAATCAATTATTTTTAGAGACAGCAAAATTAATTTACCCTCAAGAATCCAGCTTCTTTGTGTGTGTTTTGTTCAAGTTTTCTTATTGAACCAGTTTTACTCTCTATGTCCTTTACTTGTGACGAAAGTCAAGCACTTTCCCAAACACCAGTAGTTAAGAAAACGTATAAAAAAAATCCAAATGCATCTTGAGTCAAGTATCTTTTTTTCTTATTTGACTTGAATTGTTTGAAAGAAATAATTCAATAAATAGACACTCAATTTCAAAGAAAAAACTGCAAAATATAACTTTGAAACAAATGTCATGTATACTCCTATTTTAAAATTCTATATAGTTTACATTATACTGTGTTTATTTTAGAGTTCTTTTATATGAATTGATAAAATCCAATATCAATGTAAAAATTTTGTTGTTGAAATACAATCAGAACTAATGTTTCTTTTTCTTCTTGCAATGAAGAGCTGACAAGTTATTTTGTATTTCTCTCCATACTTGTTTGAGAACTATGATCTGATATAGAGGCTTACCTCCTTGAAGTAAACATAATTAATGTAATACAGTATTCTTATAACTCAGATGTCTTATTTATTAAGGTGTCAATGTTAATTATATGGCATTGAATGGAATTAGATAGATTATCATAATAGAGAGACATTCTTCCAATCAGAAGAGGCAAGTCAATATAGACTGTGGTTAACAAGTGACTCACATGAATATACTTTTCCAGTATGGAAGCTCGTCTCCTTTAGTGTTGAGTGAATTTTTTTCATGATGTAATAGATGTTGTGTTTTATATGACCAAATCTTTGAGGAAAGACACTCAAAATTTGCAGTTCCTGGCAAACAATAGAGAGCACAAATGTGTTTTGATACTAGACATGAAGAAAAAAGTAAAATCTAGGAAATATTGACTCTATGCTGAATTTTATACTTATTCTCCCTAAAAAGCAGTCTTTTAAAATTGTAGCATCATTTAAAATAAACATGCATAATAACTTGTTCATAAGTTTTGAAATTCTGAAGGTAACATTTAGTTCTGAATATAACATTCAAGTGTGACCCAGAAACATACATTTTTCTTCTGTTTTCACCACTTGATTTTGATGATATTATGCTTTTTAACTAATTGTTAGTAGTATGCTTATTTAAGAAAAACAAACAAATTTTTGTTCCTCAAAGATTTATTATGTAATTTAAGAGACAACCTACACAATGGGAGAAAATATTTGGAAAACACATATCCAATAAAGGATTATTATCCAGTATATATAAAGAAATTCTTTAACTTAACAATAAAAAGACAAACCAGATTTAACAATAGGTAAGAGGCTTGAATAGACATCTCTGCAAAGAAGACATAAAAATGGCCAGATTGCACATGAAAAGAAGCTCAAAGTCATAAGCCTTCAGGAGAATGCAAATCAGAACTACAATGAAATACCTTTTCACATGCATAAGAATTACTGCCATTTAAAAAATTGAAAATAGTTAAGTGTTGAAGAGGATGTGCAGAAATAGAAATACTCCTTTACTCCTGGTGGCAATGTAAAATGGCGCAGTCTCTGTGCAAGACAGTTTGGTGATTCCTTGGAAACATAAGTAAAGAATTACCATATGGCTTGGCAATCCCACTACTACAAATATACCAACAATAATTGCAAACTGGGGCTCCACAGATATTTGCACACCCATGTTCATAGTGGCATTATTCACAATTGCCAGAAGATGGAAGCAGCCCAAATGTCCATCAGCTGATGGATGGGTAAATATAATATGCTATATACATGCAATGGAATATTTTTCAGCTGAAAGAGGAAAGAAGTCCTAATACATGCACCAACATGGATGAACCTTGAGGATCTCATGTTGAGCAGAATAAGTCAGACACAAAAGAACCAATATTGTATGATCTCACTGATTTGGAAGAATTAGAATAAGCAAACTCAAATAAAAAACTATTAGAATAATAAAAGTCAGAATCTAAAATATAGGTTAACAGGGGTTGGGGTGAGGATAGTGAATGGGAAGTTAAGGTGTAAAATGTAGTAGTTTCCTATTTGAAATGATGAACAAGTTTTGTTTGGTAATGGATGGCTGTGATGGTAGCACAACACTGTGGATGCAACTAACACCACTGAAATACATATCTACCATTAAAGGGGGGAATGTTAGATTGTGTATATGGTAACAGAAAATTAAAGTAAGGTTGATTTTAATCAGTCAATTTACTTACCTAATTCCATGGAGTATTAGGGAACACATGTATGAAAAAAGAAAGTAAAATAACAATAGCTAAGGTGATGTAGGTTAGAAATCAGAGAGAATACACACAGTCTTATACTGCAATAACTCACTTTACATCATTAGTTCCTATTAAATAGGAATTTCTCTTATGTTCATTTTCCCTGACTTTAACATGTGTTATTCTTTAGTTTGAAATATCATTTTTCTCATTTTTCTGTAAAACATATTATAAAACCTGCCACCAAAAGAAAATGTCAGACAACATTGAATTATAATTTTAAGAGAAAATGTCATCATGGAATCAAAATCACAGATTTTAAGTGACGAATTACAACCCATAGATGGGTATCGCTTGCCTCAGTTACATCCACTGATGGAATTATTTTTAGAATATCAAAGTGACATATCCAAGTTCTTGGAGCATGAAATTTTACAATCTTCAGTGCTTTTGTTAAAAGAAAACAGAAATATAAATACAAAATTAAGCTATGGATTTGGAAGATTCCTGTGTAAATGACAAGCCTTGAAGTTTAAATGTCTTTGGCATCAGGGTACATTTGCCTCTGAATTTAGATCTAATACCCCACTTGATATTGCATGAAAAAAATTGTAAATGTATCAAGCACTGACAAAAGCAAACTACTCACATGAGTATAAGAAATTTATAATCCCAGAACTCTACCATATAAAGTTGGGGATCTCCTTAGGGTCCCAAATATTGTGTAAGAGAGTTAAAGTAGAGTCAGGTGTGGGGACGTATAGGCACTTGGGATGATGTAGTCTGAATAGGAGAACCAGCTACTTATTGTTTCATTTAATTACTCAGCAATTTACTCCAGAATTTCTACTGTGGCTGGTGATAATACCCACCACCAAGGATGATTTTGGAGAATGAACAAGTTAATACTTGCAAACAATTCACAGTGTTGCTTGAGAAACAACAAGCATTCAATATATATTATTTTAATCATGATATTTTTCTTGCTGTTGCTATTGATTTTGGATTAATATTCAGTGTAAATGAGGTAAAGCCTTTTCATTCACTGCTGTGTTCAAATGTGGAGAAAAACATTTCAAAATTATCCACATCCCACTGTGACCTGGTTCTACTACTGTGTCAACAAACACATAAATAAACTAAACATAGTCTCCAGACAGAGAATATCAAAATTGACCCTCCAAATAAAGCCTCTGTCACAGTATAGACATGCCCAGACCAACCCAACCACCTGGGCATCATTCACGGCTGAACTCTGAGCTCTGCTCAGCCCTTCCCCCAACCCACACACCTTCCTGCTTCTGGTCACCAGGCCACAACCCTGAGGGTCCCTCTTCACAGATACACATATGGGAGGCTGGGCCTACATAATGGGGCAGGAAAGAGCTCAGAATTTTCATTACCTCCAGATGTAAGCCATTTAAATTCACACAAAAATGGGACAAAAAAGCACAAAGGATCATCTTTTTATATTTGATCAAGATTAATGAGAAGGAAAGGTAAAGCATATGTGTCATGAGTTATAACTGTCTAGGTGAATCCATAAGGCAGATTCAAATTACTACCTCACTCTTTAAAATCTTAAATCTTTGCTGTTTAAAATCATGGACAATTTGGTGTTCAATAATAGAGAAAGCTGAAGCAGAAGAGCATTAAAAATATGATCCTGATGTAAAACAATCCAAAGCATAGATTAAAAATTTGGCTTTCCATAACTCTATTTAATATCAAGTATTGCATTGCCATTCTTGTTTTTTTTTGCAAAGAAAATTCTTTTACTCAATAACACACAGATTAATTAATTAAATTATTGGTACTCATTGATCAATTAACTAGAAGTTCCTGGAAGAATAAGTATGGGACATATAAAGATGTGTACATAGTCCCTCCGCTCAATATGTGTACAGATGAGAGAGAAAGAAAATTAGATCATCAAGATTCAGTGAAAGGTATTCTTACAGAGATATGCATGGGATAGAATGTGTTTCAAGAAGAAAGGCTTCTAATCCTGCTGAAGCTGGAAAAGATAAAATGCGAGGAGAAAGTGATGCAACAGGTGTCAGGGGGAGATATTCCACAAGAAGTGAAAATTAAATGGAGATATAAAAAATGACTCAAATAAAACTAGTAAAAGATATGAGGAATTACACGGCAATTTAATATCATAGCATCTCTCAAAACATATTACAAATATCCAAATATATATAGAGAGATTTTGGTTTTAAACAGAGGACAAAAAGTAGAGAAAAGTCTTAGTAGGAAAAATAAAATTCTCTACTGAAGAGCAATTAGCACAGATCTGATACTTGCATTTCACATTAAACTCAGAATAAAACAAGCACACAACAAAAACAAACAAAGGTTAATTAACGGGAAGTTCCTTGGACAGCATCTGATCATCTGTTATCCCCTTGGATGGCTTCTACTCAGAAACCTCGGCTCTACCAACAGACACAGCTTACCAATTACCATTCTCATCGATCTTCAATAGTCTCCATGGTAGACATTCTGATGAATACAATTTTCTCCATCATAAAGACAGAAGTGTACATTTTTCAACAGTGTATATTCCAAATACTTCTATATCAAAGGGTCTTGTTTAGAATCTTAGTTTCCAGAAGAATAGGAAATATGCCACTAAATGTACCTCCAATATCACGTATACAAAAACTAATCCTTATTTTTTTCCTTAAACTTCATATTCAAATTAGATATGACATAAATTGAATTGCATTGAATCCTCCCAATTCAGTTTGTGGCTAACTGCCATCTTCACATCATTGGTTTTTCTAATCCATGAAAATGGAGTATATTTCTATTTATATACAACTTCTTCATTCCTTTCAGTGATAGGTATTATTTACTTTCAAATATAGAAGTCTTAAACATCTTTCTTTCGAATTCCTCCTAAGAATTTGAACACATTATAAGTGTCATCATACAATTTATTTTATTTTGTGTTGTTGCCAATTGAGTTAATGTTGATTAATATTTAGGAAGTATGCCAAAAATACTTATTAGATTAAAGAGAATGTTTCCAGATGCTTTGGATTTTCTATGTACAACTCTATGCCAGGTATTAATGAAGTCAGTTTTACTTATTCTTCTCAAATAGATATGCTATTCTTTTTCTGGCTCTAGAGTAATATGAATAAAATAGACAGTGAATATTATGGATATATTCACAAAATTCAAAGAGAAATTCTTCAACAGTCACTATAAGTATGATACATGTAGGTTTTTTGTAGATTACCTCTATCAGATTATTGAAGTCTTCTCTTAGTTTTCTCAGAATTTTTAAATAAATACATGGTTAAATTTAACAAATAATTTTTTTGCACACATTGACATGGCAATAATATTTTTTATTTAATGTATTAATAAAGGTAATTAAATTTATTTCATATTTAGACACATTTTTATTCTGGTAATTAATCCGATTATGTATACTTCTTTTAAAATGTCTCAGGTCTCAGTTTGCCAAAGTTTTGAGGTAGGTTTATGTGTCTGAATTCATAAGAAATATTCATCTATAATTTCCATTTTTGCAGTGGAATTATGAAATTGTGTATCCAAGTTATAGTGGCCTCATGAAATGAGTTGACACTTTCATTTTCTAAAATCTGGAAACAATTTCATGAGATTGGTATTATTACACCTATGCACATTCTTAGAAGAATCCTTCTATTTATGTCAGAAATACAAAGCCTTTTGCAGAGATATATTTTATTAAAATAACTAAACATAATTCTCCTTTTTAATAATTAGACAAAACTTTGAATTCTAAGGGAATTGTTGAAGCATTCAATATGTAACAACATAATTTGCATTTTGAATTAGTTCATTTTATATTCAATATCATAAAATATCTCCTTTTGAGGTCATTAGTAACAAAGCAATAACACTTTCCAGCAAAACATTAAGAATCCCACCCAAAATTTTTAAATATTTCCCATGAATAATTCTGAAGAATTTCATGATGTTTTTACTGTCAATTTTAATGATAAATTGGGTTCCTTTGCTTGGCTGTTTTGTTAAACATTTAGAAATAGTATGTAGTCTTAAATTATTCTATGTTTATTTGTATATTTTAACTAGAAATGTGATTGAAGTCAATATATAAAATTATTAATTTAAACATGCTCCTCATATTTTCTCATTTTATTGGTGAATAGAATAAGTTCATATAAGTAAACGGATAATTGCTGAGAACTTATGATCCAATTCTCCTGTCCAGCATCAGAGGTAAAACTTTATCATTTTTACATAATTTAAAGCAGAATGTTTCTGAAATTTACTAGAGTAGAAAGTGAAAAATAATAATTTCAAGTTGTAAAAGAAAAATTAGAAGGCATGGAGGAATATGTGTAGAAAGAATAGAGCACCAGTTCTATTGGACCATAAAACGGAGCAGGGAAGAAAAACTGGCCATTATTATTCCAGCAGTTTTCTCTATTTTTCTTCTGTTAAATGACAGCTATTTTTTAAAACCCTCTTGTGTTAGTTCAGTATTTCTTTAGTGTGACAGAAGAGTATTTTACTTACGATAAAGACAGAAAGTTCCAACTTTTATGAGACATAGGAATGCAACAGATTGAAAGAATTTAGAAACCAAATGGCACTGGCTCATTTATATTCTAAAGTCTGCAGAGATAAAATTATTTCTTAATATTCACAATAAATAAAACAAGAACATCAATACCAGCGTTAAGTAGTGATACTGTCCACACACCTACCTGCTTCAAAGGATAACTCCTGTTTCTTCCCATCCAATCTTCCAAAAGTGGGGAAATCCCTCTCTTTATTAGAAGATAAACATGAACTATACAGAGAATAGTATTCTGGGAACTGTAGTTTCCAGCTTGCATCCACCATGAGGTTAGGAAATGAGACCTGGGTGGAAGTGATTGGTCCTGACAAGAGATAACCATCACGTGAAGAGAGATACTTATGTTACAAGTGGTGTGATTTGATTTATAGAAGAATTTATGCTCATTTGGTGTAAAAGGCTTTTCAGTGGAAAATTCTCTTTCTAATATTTCTGTGGAACCAAAAACAGATAAAATCTTGAGTCTCCCTCAAGAAAGCTCTAAAGTATTTTTCCAGTAATTCAATTTAAATACCTAATGGTGCTTGAGTACTAAATGAGTAATGCTGGATATAACTGGAAAAAAATTCAAAATTGTTTTCAAACTCTGCCTTTGCTCTAGTAACTCTTGCGCTGATTTTTTGTTTGCTTTTTTCTAGGTATTTTAGGTAGTTCTTGCACAACAGTCTTAGGTGGGAAAGAACATATGGGTCAAGTTTTCTAGTTCTGTGATTGATCGAAGAACTTGGGGTGCATGGACGAAATCGTTATAACTAACTCTTGTGGCATTTTTATTTTAACATATTTTAAAATGCTCTTGATATATTACAAAAACCTTTGGTGATATTTTAAATGTTGTGTGGCTCTAAAACATGGCTGATGAACACTGGCATGTAGTGGATACCTATGATCAAATTTTGGCTCCACTCTTTGCTCTCTGTTTGAAATTAGGTGATTTTACATTTGAGAAATGTGGGTATTATTCATAGTGCCTCCTTAAGAGGGCAGTCGGGAGGTCAGAGAACATAATACAGAGATAAAGCAGTTATAACTCTCTCTAGCATATGAGAAGCACTCAATGAAAGTTAAATTAGTTGGATATCACATACTCACTGTAAAATCAGCTCTGCCAAAACTAATCTCCCAAGTATCCCATACACAGCCAGAGAGTTCATTCATAACCAAGCTCAGTTCTTAGGAATGCTATAGATCTCTCAGTCCCCACTTACATACAAAAAATATTTAGTATACTTTGGGCATTAGAATGTCAGAACACCTTTAATAAAATGTGTAAAATTATATAAATGTACAAACAAATAACAATTTTGATGAATATTTCAATATGAGAAAGGCCATGAACATTCTTATATATTTAAAGCATGTGTGTGTATGTATGTATATATGTATATAATATATAACATATGTGCATATATATTGTTTATAGATTGTTTACTGTTTCTATATTATCTTTTTTAAACAGACACCTGATATTTAATTAAATTGATGAATTCACAAACCAGTTCATTAAATAAAGTATGGTTCAACTTACCAGAAGTTTCTAATTTTCATATTTGATGATACTAGCAGGAAAATGAAACTATACATTATGTATCAACTCACACTCCGCATTATAACAATCCATAAAATCAGAAAACTCATCCTCAACTTAGAAAACATTTAATTTCTCCCATGCACTTGGCACTATTCCAAAAGATTTTTAGTAATCCAATCAATTTATACTCACAAATTACTATAATATGCATGCTTTCATCCCCATTTTGTAATGAAGTACCAGGTGTGAAAGAAAAGTTAATAACATATCTGAACTCACTAATAAGTGGTGAACCCAGAAAGAACCCACTCACTTTGGATTCAGGTAGCAGCTATGAATTCTTCAGGGATTCACCCCAACAATTTTTCCAGTTCTCAGATGCTAAATGAATCATACTTGACTGATCGTTATTTTTTTTGCTTACCTCCAAGAGAAGACATTTGCTTAATTTTGGCAATTTGAAGGACAAATGAATAATTGTGCTTGGCCTACCTAATGGAACAGAGGGGCAGACAAGGACATTTTCTCTGAGGACAGTGCAGTTAGAATTGTAAAGTGGGCCAAACATCTGTACTAGAGAACTTCATGTTGTATTTAAAACTCCTGGGCTCATGGCTGATGTATGGCCAGCATCAAAGGAAGATGAATCTGTCTTGAATACTTTTGTGCAGCATTTCTTTTACATAAATAGAGAGCTGGTGATATTTTCAGGAAAAGAAAAACAAAAGGTAAGATAGTCTGTATCTAGTATTTCTGAAAAGAAAATAAGATATACTTTTAAACCAAAACAATTCAAACGATAATAGGCATGATGATGTTATTCTTATGTGAAACAGTAATTCATTCAACATAATCAACCTTACTTTTGCAACACAGCTAAAGGTAAGGTTACATATTAATCAGTTACATTTCGGATCAGCATAAATAGAAACAAATTGTGCAGATCTTTAATATCCATTTTGTTCTATTTACCACGTGTCTGATACTATATATTGTTCAGTTTCTTCAGTAACAAAAGAAATGTTGTCCAAACAATACTGAAGTACAAAAAAAAAACATGATACAGAGTCATTTAATACCTTCTAAATAGTTTTCAAATTAGAATTAAATTTAAAATCTTAATTGCAAGAAGTTTAATTTATTGAATTCAATAGGAAATAAAGTATATAAAGCAAAAGTAGATCCTTTACTCCCAGGAATTTTTAAGCATTAGTGAATGGATAATTGAATGATTTATTATGCATAATTAAAAAATGTACAAAGATCATTAGTTGAGATAAAGATGGATGGGTCTGTGAGCTCTTCATATCCTGAGATCCTACTAGTTACTTCAAATGAATATATTGACTCTGCAGATTAAATCATACATTGTTTTAAACATAATAAAAATACTAATTGTATATCAACATTTTGATGAGAAAAATAATCTGTTTCACCAAATTATTGAAATAGTATATGGATATAATTTGTGAAAATCACTTGAACTATGTAAGTTACATTTATGTTAAAATTGAAACAGGGTGTGATTATTTTTACCCTCCTTACATTTGAATTTTCACTTTGGCATGCATGACAAGAACAAAATGGTCATTTCCTAAAAGCTTGCCATTCTAGAGATTCATAGATTAAGTTATTTTTTGTAAAGAAGGAAGAAGTAGTCCAACTCCAAAATTCTTATTAACTGTTAAAAGCATCTTGATGGTTCTGTAAATCCGTTTTGTAGGAGGGAAACATCAAACTTAGAGAGGAATAAGGTATATGGCAAGAAAATTTTAATAATAAACTATTTTATATTCCTTATCTTACCTAGTCTACATCTGCTTTTCTCAGTGAGACACTTGCCACTGATTCAGAATGACTGACTCCATTCAGGTTTATATAGCTTTATACTCAATAATGCAAGTGCATTAGAGACAACAGAAATTAATTTGCTCTCAGCAATCCAACTGCTCTGTGTGTTTGTTGTTCTGATTTTCTTATTGAAACTATTTTTACTGTCCTCTCTCCTTTACTTTGAGAACAAAATGCACGTCGTTTCACAAACCCTGGGAGTAAAGACACGTATAAGTACAAATTCCAAAGGGATCTTGAATCAAGGACCTTTTTCATTAGTTCAGTTAACTTTGAAGAAAATGCTTGCATAAGGTTAAATATCTACTAAATTTTCAAACTACCAACTGAAATAAACTCTGAAACAATATCATACGTATTGTTTATTTTTAAATATTATGTATTCATTGTGCTTATTTACAATCTTTTGATATGAATGTTTAAAGCCCAATATTTAAAGTAAACAATTACATTGTTGAAATACAAATCAGAACTTACATTTTTTTTAGCAGTGAAGAGCTTCCTTTGTGTTTGGGAGAGTAATGAGTCTTATGCTTAAAGAGTATGTGATTATGATTAATGAGCAGTGTGATTTGAACTACTTTCTAACGATCAGTTATTTTGTGTTTCTGTCCATATTTGTTGGAGAAGTACGAAATGATATATACACTTTTACCCCTGAAATAAACATAGTTCATGTGATGTGGTAATCTTATAATCCAGAGGACATAACTTCTTAAGGAGACAATGTCAATTATGTGGAATTATATGGATTCCTAGACACAGCTTCATAGGAGATGGGCATACTTACAACCATAAGAAGCAAATCTCTAAAGCCTGTGGCAAACAGTGACTCTGATTACACTTTTTCAGTAAAGGGACCAGTCCTCTTTAGCACTGAGTGAAATTCATTTTTTGATGTTGTCATACATGTGTTTTATATGACCCAATTTTTGAGGAACAACTTGAACAATGCAATGGCTGTTTATTACCAAAATTATCCAATTTATTCACTTCATTCTTGCTTCCACAAGCTAGCCTTTGAGTCAGTAAAGTTTCTTTCCACTTACCTCCCTTTTGACTAGGATATTCCCCCTTGGACAAGGTAGTTTTTTTTTCTCCCTTCACACAGAGCTCAATTGGATTAACCACAGGTGAAGTACATTACCAAGCCCTCTGGCCAAATTATAATACTAATAGCAGTTTTTGATTGTCTGTTGGTTTCCATTGTTTTCATAGTTTGCCATATCTTCAACATTCTTTTGAGTATGTGGATTCAAATTATTGAATCTCACACAGCAGGCATCTGGTTTAATTCTGGGGTTCTTCTTGTACCATTTTGATGGTTTTGTGTTTTCAATTGTCAAATAACAAAAAAGTAAATACAACATTACCTGTCTTGATTTCAAGTAAAGAACACTTAAATGAGCTTTCTCTTTTAGAGGGCACATTATGTAAAATGCTGAGGAAAAGGGAAAGGTAACTTGGAGACATTTAGATGTGATTATGTTTCTGGTCCTTTGTTGACTAAATATGCAAAATCACTTGATCTCTCTGAAAATCAAACTTGCCTTTTGAAAACAAGGAAAGTAATTCCTTGCAGATATCCTATTAAGATAAAATGGCATAAGTAAAGCAACTAGCACATTTCACATAGGTGTATAGGAGAGTATTTCTGACTGCCATCTCATTCATGCAGTTTCTAGTTCTTGCAAATCAAGACTATACAAAACCAGAAAATGATTTGAGATCTCTGGGTTGGATATATCTATCTACCTATCTATCTATCTATCTATCTGTGTAAATTAATAGGTACATATATAGAGAGAGAAAGGGATACAGAGATGATGGAGGAATAATTAAGTAAAAGATGGACAGAGAGATATAGATAGCTATAGACTGATAGATGATAAACAGAAAGAGTTTATATAGAGATTTATATTTGTATTTTTAATCAAATTCTATTTTTCAAATTTTCAAAATTTCAAAGGTGTCACACTGTATTTCATTAAAATACAGAGAATGTTGTTTCTTGGTAATTTGGGTTTAAAGTATTTTAAATCAGTGTATTACTAATGAAAAACAATGTGCGGTAATGAGATAGATTTGAACATAGTTGACACACTTAATATATATCATTGTATGATTAGGGATGAGAATGAAGTTGGCACATTTGAAATAAGAGTGGGACCAATTTTTGGTTGAACTAAAGATTTTTTGTCTATTCTATCCAGTGTAATGTATTAGGAAGAAGAGAATGGGGAGATGGACCAATCAGACTACTGACTTTGTTCTCCTGGGGCTATTTCACCACATTCAAGCCCCCAATCTCCTCTTTCCATTCATCTTCTTAATGTATCTTGTGGCCCTTGTTGGGAATATTATGATGATAATTCTCATTTGGTTGAACTCTCAACTCCATTGTCCTATATACTTTCTTCTAAGCCAACTTTCTATCATTGACCTCTTGTATAGCTCCAATTTTGTCCCTAAATAGCCACTGATTTCCAATCTGGGAAGAATACAATTTCCTTTACCAGCTATGGGATTCAGCTCTTCCTCTTCACAACCCTTGGGGTAGCAGAGTGCCTTCTCCTGGCAGTCATGGCTTACGCCACTATGTCACCATATACCACCCTCTCTATTACTCAGTTCTCATGAGCCCTATGGTCTGTGCCTTCATGGTGGCTGGCACATGGATCAATGCCCTGGTCCATGCCACATATACCCTGAATCTCTCTTTCTGTGCCTCCCAGGGAATCCAGCATTTCTTTTGTGAAATCCCAGCTCTCCTAAAACTTGTTTGTGCTGACACATCTCTATATGAAATTGGAGGTTTTTTTCAGTAGCTTTGTGTTCTTCCTCATTCCAATGTGTGCCATTATGGCCTCATATGGGTGGATACTTTCTTCTGTTTTGAGATTAGGATCATACTTAGGGATGAGAAAAGCTTTGGGAAACTGTTCCTCCCATATGATTGTGGTGTCTCTCTTCTATGGAGCAGGTATCATCAAATACTTACTCCCTAAATCTTATCATACTCCTCAGCAGGATGAAATATATTCTGTCTTCTACACTATTGTCACTCCCATGCTCAACCACCTCATCTACAGTCTTCACAACAAAGTTGTTGTTCAAGCTTACAAGAAAGTTCTGGGAAGGAAAACCTCCTATTAAAAAAATGACAGTTATTAAGAAAAATAAATAAGAGGATGGACCTCATATACTGAATCATGTTACTGTATCCAATAGACAACACACAGCAACCAAACTACTATTTTATAGGGATAACTCATACAAAAATTCCTTCAACCAAATGATATTAGAACAGACCACTCCTTCCTGCTTAGCCTTGTTTGCCCTTCACAGAAATATGAAACAGAATACTGTATGTGAGGTGAGACCCAAAATTTAGAGGTGCTGGCAAACAGTAGGGAACACAAATGTCTTTTGATATTACACAAGAGGGAATATGCACAATTCAAGCAATATTTACTTTGTGCTGATTTATATCTAGTCTCCCTAAGTAGCAGTTTAAAATATTCCATCATCATTTAAAAAAACAGTAATAACAAATAACTAATAACATAATTTTCCAACTTTTAAGCTAACATTTTATTCCAAATATGGACCAAGGTAGATTCTTCTATTCTCCCCACTTTATTTAGAAGTGATATCATGCCTTTTAACTAATTTACAGAAGCACAAATATGTTTTATATTATTTAATAAAATTTACCTAATCAACCACAGCAATTTGGCCTAATTAAATATAGTAATTTACTTAAAATATTATCGCATCCATTATTCAGGTCCTTTCTAATTTTTATATGTATACCCACACAAATACATGTACATGTGTATATATATATTTATATAACTATACATTTATAGATGCAAGCATATATATATATATACACACACATATGTATATATACACATGCATATATGTATATATGAATAGAACTCCCACTTTCTATGGGTTTTTTTCTTGATAAATATACAAAATTGAAAACAATGTGTCCAAGGATTTCATTTTTTCTTGACATAGATTTCCCAAATAATTTTGAGTTTACATTTAACACATAAATAGATGTATGCACACAAGTATGTAAACATGTAAAGCCATGTGTATATAAACCAAATTCACAACAAAATTAACATATACAGTTTTACAGTTATCATTTTCTTCATTAATTTTGTACTTGTAAAAAGATCTCACAAGAAGTGTTATAAATATTTATTCATGTAGTTACCTACAATTGTTAATGAAGACCATTCTTCTGTATTACATCTTCTAACATTCTTCTTTGGGAATGTTTTCATAATGACATGTACATATATTACTTCTGTTCTTCATATTTGCATATATATTTATTGATGTATTTTCATTTATTGTTAATGAAAAAAATAACCAATCTATTTTCTCCTTTATTTAACATGCTATCATCTGTTATATATCTGAATTTATGCAACTATCACTTTTCAATTTTGGGTATAAGGATGTCTCATCACTCCTCATTATTTGTTTTATAATTCTATTTTTTCTTTGCAGTGGTCTGTCTTTTCCTTTTAATTTTTTTTTTTAAATTCCACCTTCACCCAGCTCTATGGTATGAATTTCTATATCTAAATACTCACTTACTTAGTTTTGCAGCATATATTTAATAGTCAGAAAATTTCCTCTCATTTTCAAAAGAAAATAATCAGATATTAAGTTTATAGGTAGAAGTGTCTCACAACAAAAATAAAAAGCAATTATAGAAGTGCTGTTTAGCAAGACCATTTCAAATTTTGGCTTTATATTATTGTTCTAATATTTTGTTTGCTTATATCCTTCTATATTTTACAAAACACATCCAATCAATGGCTTTTTAATTGCATGATAATAGGCCCATTGGGAATATTATGGAGAAATGATCCTATAGTACATAACTCTGATAGGAGGAGATATTTAATAAATATGACCTAAAATAAACTGAAATATGTATAAAAATGTGTGCCTGCAAAAAATTATTTCTTTGCATCATGGCACCATCTTTATCTTCAATAAATGAATATTACTCTTTCCTCACATTCACCAAATAGCCAGTATTTTAAAACTGTAGTACAATTCCAAATTATGTCAACTGATATTGGTTAAATTTCTCCTATTCTTCTTTCTATCTTTAACTCACCCAACAGGATATCTGGGTGCTCTAAGTGCAATGAAAGGGACTAAGTGGGTAAATTTGAACATATGCACCTTGTTGCTAACTGTACTTCTGCTCATTCAGAAAATGCCTCCTCTCCCTTTCCATGTGGGGTTCTGACAAAGCTGTTCATAACAGACACCTAAAACATGATATCCAGCCCAATCTTCATAGACACAATTACTGGTCTAGGAAAGGGTATATATTTGATTCAGGATGATCTTTACTCTTCCCTGGGATTTTCATAATTTAAGCTATATGGTTTATCGGGGGGGGGGGGGTCCAAATTTCCCTTCCAAGGGAAAAGTTCTTTTTGTTGAAGACTTTGATTAGCCCTTCAAATTGTTTTAAACCCAGTGAAATTGTCAGTGGTCACATGCAAATATGAATTTATAATAAAGCCCCCAAATCTTGCAAAAATGGACAATGGATAGACCCCTGTTACTCATCCAGGAGAGACTTCCAACCTTTCAACTCCCTTCTCAACTGTCTATTTTTTGTCCATGTCTGTTATTAGCCAGGACTCTGGACACTGAGTTTCCTTATAGCAACACTTCCACTATTTCTTGAGGAAAAATTCATGAAGTTTAACTGCTGAGTGTTAATATATACATGATTCTAAGTTTGATAGCATTGTCACTCTAATGGGCTCTTCTACCCAATATGCATGAAAACCAATATGTGACACCAGGATTTGGGAAAGAGAAAAGAGATTATTTCTGAATTTGAGAAGCAAAGAGCCTTGAGACAAGCCTCAGATCAATTTCTGTGTGCTGCTAAGCTTATGGGTTTTTTTTTTTGTTTTTTTTTTTTTGTTAATTTGCGGGTTGGCTTGGGGTCAGGGAAAGGAATGGGGTAAGGTGATGTAGCTCTCAGGGAAGTTTCTAGGAGGGCATTGCACAGTGCTAAGTCATGTTAAATCATGCTTCTATCCACATGATATGTTAAAGAAATGGTGGTTAAATCTCTCCCTGGGGTGTGATTTTTTTGTATTATAATGAAGCAAAGTAACTTTCAGGTTAGGGTCGTAATTACTGTTCATGTCCTTGTTGTTAAACTAGTTGAGCAGATTTTTCTGGGGTGGGTAAAAATAGGAACTCAACTTGTAGTGAAGCAAGGGTCTTATGAATATACATAAGGTGCTGTGGGTTCTAAGAAAAGGGAAGTGGAAACTTCCATCAAACAGAGGTGGGGTGCTACCATGGAAAGTGGGTTAGCAAGCGTCTGCTTCAGTGGAAACTGTTGCAAGTTAGCAAGGCAAGGATTTCTGTTGTTGCTGCTGTTTGTTTTGTTTTGTTTCTGGAGAGGTGTGGTTATACAATACCTATTATGGATTGAAATTTGTTTCATAAAAAGATATGCCGAAGTCCTAATACCCAGTCTTCTTGAAAGTATAGATTTACCATATTACCCAGCAATCTTACAAGTAGGTATATATCCAAAAGAACTGAAAGCAGGGACTTGAACAGATATTTGCACAGATGATCGTAGTGTCATTATTGACAATTAACAGGAGACTGAAGCAACCCAATTGTCTGTCAACCAATGAATGGTTAAACAAAATGTTGTATATACAGACAATGTAATATTATTCAGTTTTAAAAAGAATGAAGTCCTGATACATGTTTCAAGGATGAACCTTGAGGTCATTATGTTGAGTGGAATATGTCAGATACAAAAGGACAAATATTGTATGATCTCACATTTATGAAGGAATTGTATTAAGCAAACTTATAGAATTAGAATCTAGAGCACAGGTAAACAGCAGACAGATGGAGGTTAGAGTATGAGGAGTTGATGCTCACCTTGTACAGAATTTCTATTTAGGCTAATGGTGACGTTTTGGACACAGATGTTGTTGATGGTTCCACTTTATTGTGTGTGTAATTAACAGCAATGAATGCAGTTAAAAGAGGAAATTTTAGGAAGTATATATTACTAGAATAACATTTTTGGAAATTTTCTATATAATTGTGAAATCATACTTTGAAAGTTATTAACCTTTTGCATATATATTTCACAATAAGGGAAATCTGAAACTGTGGAACTGTAACCCATAACATTCTTTGAAATTTGCTGTCTACTTGCTAAATTGCACTTGGGAAGTTATCACTTCTATGTATATATGTTATATTCAACAATTAAAAATGTGACACTTTTATGTATATATGTTATATTTGACAATAAAAAGTGTGACACTTTTATGTATATATGTTATATTTGACGATAAAAATGTGACACTCGTATGTATATATGTTATATTCAGCAATAAAAATGTGATAAAACTAAAAGATAAAACATAGTTCTGGACAACATAGTGAACCCTGTTGTAGATGAGGGACTATAGTTAATGGTACAAGCATAAGAATGTTCTTTCATGTATTATAACAAATGTACAATATTGTGTAATAATCCACAGTATATGGGAAAAATACCCCTAGTTTAAATAATAGATGATGAATAGAATTATGTTAATAATCTTTCATTGATCATAACAAAGGTAGCTACTGTTAAAAAATAGTACAACTTATAAAAATTTTCTATCTTTAGTAGAAACAAAAGTTCCACACCAATGCAAGGTATTGGCAGTGGGGTGGTGTATGGGAATCCTATTTTTATGCGTGATTTTTTGTGAACTCACAGCTTTTCTAAAAAAAAGGTAATAAAATTTGTAATCACCTTGATTGTCCTTTAAGACAATAAATGATGATTAATAAATGCCGTGGAATTTTCTTGACTTGCATTAGGTGGAAATTATCTCCCATTTCAAGAACAGACTCTGTGTCTACTGAGCAATAACCATTTTAAACAATAATGAAATGGATATAAATATCTTACTGACTACAGAAATTAAAACTCAAATGAAGAAAGGAACTAAAGAATTTAGATGATTTGCCCACACATTCTATTTTCCTCATTTCTAAATATTTTCAGTGAATATACTGAAAAAATTATCTCACTGAAATAATTCATACAAGTTGTTAATTTGTCAGGACAGTTTGGGCCAAATACTGCATAATTTTTTTTATGTTTCTTTAAAGTATTTTTCATTTTTGAAATTTTATTGGCTTTATATGGTAATACAAGTAATATTAACATATTTATGGAAGGAATATCACCATTCTTATGAATGAATTGATGTTTATTTCCTCCTATAAGTGAAGAAAGAGATTTTGACAGTCCAGATAAAAGATATGCCAGACATTGTAAAGATCTTGAGAATGAATAATTAGAATATGAGTTGGAAGCAATGCAGTTATTTCAGGTTGTTTTTTCTTATCCCTTTGTTTTGTTTACTTCAAACTGTTTTTTTGTTTTTTTTTTGTTTTTTCTAATTTTTTGATAAAGTAAAAAAATATATAAATATATATGGTAATATTTATTAAACTAACTTTGACTGAAGGAAAATGTACAAAATGGCCAATCCAACCTAAGGAATTGAATTTTATACTACTTTTATTTTAATACAAGGCCTTGAAATTTCATTAAAAATTTTGAATTTGCTAATGTGTTCAATATATTTAATTGCATAAATTATAGTTATACAAAACTAGTAAAATTCTAATACAATAGTATTTTTAGTATTCTAAACATTATTCATTACTAATAATAAATGCTCATTTTATAAAAACAATATTTTAATATGATAATACTGAAACTGGCTTATATTTTTATATCAAATATAATGAAAATCATAGAATGTAAGAAGGAGTTAGAAAAATCAAATGTTAATTCCTTATAAACCAATTCCAGCAAGTCCAACCAAAATTTCAGATATATATTTCATACCATAAAGGAATTATTTAAATAAGAAACATAATAAAATTATCAAGCTAATGAGAGAGTTAAAAATTATTAAGAGAGTGAAAAGAAAGAAATGCAAATATGAGAGTTTTCAGAAGTAAATTATATAAGATATTGGGGCAATTGGGCAACACAGAATAAGAGAAAGGAAAGACTAATATAGACCAAGGAGCTAATAGAAAATATATCTTATAATAAATCATTATATGAAGATGTGAACTCAATAAACGTATAGGAAAGTAAAATGTATTTTACAAAATGAAAACAGGAAAACTGGAAACATTTTATGTTCTCCTGGAATTCTCATTTAATTATGTGCAGCTTAATGTTCAGATTTATTATCATTTACACCTCAAAAATTACATTAATGAAATTATAAATTGTATCAAGAACCTAGAAGAAATTTTTAAAACAATTAAGAAAATTACTTAATATCTCTAATTTTAAAAATCTTCATCAATGAGAAAAAATGATCTATTTGTTTAAGTGGGAAAATATATAAATGGGGATACATCAATGAGGAAACAGGAGGTTCACAATAAGTCAAAGATCAATTTCAACACATACCAAATTATTTAAATGAAATAAAATTATTAAAATATTGTGATGAAAAGATGTAAAGATGTAGCCAAATGTGCACTAATACATATTTGGCAACATGTGGTAAATCATTTGAAAAATTGCTTATCATATATAATGAACTTTGATCATTTTTCTTACCTTTTGGAATAACAGTGTAATATTTGGGGACTAATCTTGAGCTAATAACTCTAAATATAAAATACATATTCAAGCAAATATATTTAATCCTAATATCTTTATAAGAACAATTTAGATTGATGAACACGATAAAATAAAAATAGGACAGATGTAAAATATTTCACCTGATAAATGAGGTAGATATGCTAAAACTACTGTGTCAGTTCAGATTCACCAGAAAGACATCCTTAACCTAAATGGAAGAAATTCCATTCTTCCCCAACTCCTCTCCCAACATCTAATGTTATGTCTGTAATTAAGGCAACATTCCAAATGAGAGCTTCAATTGAAATTAGTTTATAAGAAATACATTGAGGAATGACAGCTTTTATGGTAATTTATTCACTGATAGATTTATAGAAATTACAAATTCCATTCCCAAAGTAGTATAATTATAAAACAACTCCAATGTATTAGGTAAAGTCCTTGATTATAAGGGAAGCAATTTGAAATAACGTTCAATCAAAATATGTTATGAAACAATTCCAGAACCTTTGGTAGATTTGAGAACTAGTTTAGAATGAATAGATATTGATTCCTAAACAATTTTATGAAAACAGGAATTTTATTCATAATTATTTCCATATTAATATAACATCTTCTGATTTGTATCATGATCTACATGTATTTTTGCTGTGTGGTGCTACACATTTCCCTTTTATTAAAGTTCTTTGCATAAATTTGTGTTAGTATGGGTTTATGTTTAACATGTTATATGAAACACATTTATCATGGTGAATTAAAATAAGTTAAATATGAACATGCTACAAATTTTTTAAAACAGCTGCAAAAAATGGTACAAACATGCACCATTCCAAAAACATTGTTGAATATTGCTTTGTGCTAAACATAATGTAAATTGGTAAGGTTAAAGTAAGAAACAGGTTTGTTTCCCACCCTTATTCCCCCAGGGTCATGCTCTCTCAGGGAGATGATGCATTAGACTGTCAAAACATGAAAGTATTTCAGGGCAGTGAGGTGTTCCCTGGCCCCTTTATCAGTGAAATCCTGATAAGATCCATGTTCAAATAAGACCAAATAAATCTCATATATGTAACGCCACAATATTTTTGTAAAAATTATTCAAATAAAATCTGGATGATGTATTCAATCCCGAAATATCCCAAATCAAGAATATAAGCATTCAGGAAAATAAAACAATGCACTGATTTTTTTTTATCCAATACAAAACAATTATTTAAATAGTACATCAGAGAATAGGTTCAAAATATATTTGTTCAAAGGAAAAATGAAATCAGATAAATGACTGCAACTGATTTGCTTTTTAAAAAGTATGTTTAACTATATTCCCTCTCAAATACACTTATAGATTCAGATTCCCCATGGTTAATATATGAGTATCTTAATATTTAATCATTTGTTTTCCCAAGAAAATCCCCAGATCACCATGGTCATGGAAATTAGGTTCCTAAATGTCCATAGTTCCAATTCAAATACTGTATCAAGCAAGGGTTTGTTGTGCCCAGGTTCATAGAGAGGAATTTGGATGATGACATGGTGCTCACTTTACCTTGTTTCAGTGCCAGGAGACTTACGTAATCTTGGACAAATAAGTAAGACTGATTTTAACTGGCCAATTCCTTACTTGAAACCATGGGATAATAAGGATACCCACATTCTCGTGTAAGAAAAAGAAGAGTAAAATAAGTGAGGCAGGTTAGAGTTCAGAGGGAAGATACACAGAATCACTATGTCACATAATATCTCTACATTTGTTCATTCCTATTAAATAAGTAGGAATGTCATGTCACTTAAGTTCATTTTACACATATTTAATATTATTATTTTTGTGGAATATCATTTTTTCTCACTTTTCTTTTAAGCATCTTACAACAACTTCCCTCCAAAAGAAAACACCACTGGCCAGAGAAACATTGATGTCAATTTTAGAAGGAAACAATCATCATGGAATTCCAATTGTATATTTTATATGATGAATTGAAACATGTAGTTGGTCACTGCTTGCCTCAAGTTCATCCAAAGCTGGAAATATTTTTAGAATATCAAAGTGACACATCTTAATTCTAAGGGGTGGGAAATTTTACAATTTTCAGTGCTTTCCTTAAAAGAAAATGAGAATATAAAGTCAAAATTAAAATATGGCCTCGAAAGTGTCCTGTGTAAATGAGAAGTCTTGAAACTTAAGTTTCTTTACCTTCATATTCAATATGCCACTTAATTTATGTTGCGAATTCTCTTAGTGTGTTTATTGTAGGTGTTGTTGTTATCACTTAATTCTTGTGTGAAAATATTTTAAGTGTATTATATACTGTTCTAGTTTGCTAATGCTGCTGGAATGCAAAACACCAGAAATGGATTGGCTTTTATAAAAGGGGGTTGGTTTGGCTACACAGTTACACTCTTAAGGCCATAAAGTATCCAAGGTAACACATCAGCAATCGGGTACCTTCACTGGAGGATGGCAATGGTGTCCAGAAAACCTCTGTCAGCTGGGAAGGCATGTGGCTGGCATCTGCTCCAAAGTTCTGGTTTCAAAATGGCTCTCTCCCAAGATATTCCTCTTTAGGCTGCAGTTCCTCAAAAATGTCACTCTTAGTTTCCTAACAACTTGAAGGAAATTGTGGCAAAAGAGAAGAAGGATATAAAGAAGATACTGGATGATCATAAAGAAAACTTGGAAGCATGCAAAAGGAAATAATAGAACTTATGGGAATGAAAGCCCAATAGAAGCAATAAAAAAATACAATGGAGACAAACAACAGCAGATTTGAAGAGGGAGAAGAAAGGCTTAGAAAGCTAGAGGACAAGACATCTGAAATCTTAAAAAGGACAGATAAGGAAAAGAAAGGAAAAATTTGAATAAGCTCTTGGGGACTTGAATGACAGCATGAATCACATGGATATACATGTCAAGTGTGTCCCAGAAGGAGAAGAGAGTGGAAAAGGAAAAGAAAGAATAATTGAGGATATAATCACCAAAAATTTCACAACTCTTAAGAAAGACATCAAATTACAGGTCCATGAAGTGCAACGTACCCCAAATAAAGTTGATCCAAAGAGATCTACTCAAAGACAATATTCAGATTGTCAAATGCCAAAGACAGAGAATTCAGAAAGCAGCAAGAGAAAAGCAATCTATCACACGCAAGGGAAGCTAATAAGCAGAAACAAGGAGGGGAGGGACTGTGGTATGATATATTTAAGAGGTTGAAAGAGAAAAATTTCCTGTCAAGAATGTCATATCCAGCCAAAATGTCCTTCAGAAATGAGGGATGTTTAAAATTTTCACAGTGAAACAGAAAAGTAGAGAGTTTATGTACAAAAGATATGCTCAACAAGAAATAATAAAAGGAGTGCTACAGTTTGATAGGAAAAGGTAGGGGAGAGAGGTTTGGAAAAGAGTGTAGAAATGAAGACTATTAGTAAGGATGACTAAAAGGGTAGAAAGAAAAAACTCAGATATGACACATAAAATCCACAGGACATTATGGTGGAAGAAAGTATTGTTTTTACAGTTAATAACATTGAATATTACTGGATTAACTCCCCAACCAAAAGACATAGACTGACAGAATCAATAAAAATAAACAAACCAGGATACTTCCATGTGTTGTCCATGAGAGACTCATTTTAGATGCAAGGACACAAATAGGTTAAAAGTAAAATGTTGGAAAAAGATATTCCATGCAAAAAGCAACCAGCAAGGAGTGGAGATAGCTATACTAATATCAGATAAAAAGACTTTAAATGTGAAACAGTTAAAAGAAATAAGGTAAGACACTATGTATTAACTTAAGATGCAATCAAGAAACAAAAGTCATAAATATACATGCACCTAGCCAGGGTGCCCCAAAATACATGAGGCAAACACTGACAACACTGAAGGAAGAAATAGACACCTCTGCAAAAATAGTTGGACACTTCAATACAAAATATTTTCAGTGGCTAGAACATACAGATAGCAAACCAATGAGGAAACAGAAATCTTGAATAATATGATAAATGAATTGTATTTAACAGATATTTACAGAACATTTCATGCCACACCAACAGGATATACATTCTTCTCAAATGCTCATTTATCATTTTTCAGGACAGACCACATATAGGTCATAAAGCAGGTCTCAATAAATTTAAAAAGATTGAAATTACACATAATAGAATGATTTCTCAGCTCATAATGTAATGAAGCTGGAAATCAATAACAGGCAGAGAATGGGAAAATTCACAAATATATGGAGGCTAAACAATACACTCTTAAATGACCAGTGGATCAAAGAAGAAATTACAAAATAAATCAGAAAATTTCTCAAGGTAAATGAAAATGAGAAAACAACGTATCAACCTTATGGGATGCAGTGAAGGCAGTGATAAGAGGGAAATTTATTGCCTTAACACCTATATTAAAACATAAGAAGAAGCTAAAATCAAGTACTTAACTGAACACCAGGAGGGAATAGAAAACACACAGCAAACTAATACCAAAGTGAACAGAAGGAAAGAGAAGACAAAGATTGGAGCAGAAATAAATAAAATTGAGAACATGAAAACAATAGTGAGAATCAACAAAACCAGAATTTGGTTCTTTGAGAATCAATAAAATCAATGGATCCTTAGCTAGACTGACAAAAAATAGAGAGGATGCAAATAAATAAAATATAAATGGTAAGGGGATATCACTCCTAACTTTACAGAAATAAAAGAGATAAGAGGATACTATGAGCAACTGTATTGCAACAAACTAGAAAACTGAGATGAAATACAGCTTTCTAGAAACACAGGAAAAATCAACACTGACTCAAGAAGAAATAGAAGATGTCAAAAAACAATAAAAAGTAAAGAGATTGCATCAGTGATCAAAAAACCTCCAAAGAAAGAAAAGTCCATGAACAGATGGCTTCACATGTGAATTCTACCAAGCATTCCAAGAAGAAATAGTACAGATGCTGCTTAAACTCTTCCAAAAATTGAGGAGGAGGGGAAGCTATATAACTCATCCTATGAAGCCAAAATCACCCTAATATCAAAGCCAAAGATACTACAAGAAAAGAAAGCTACAAACCATTAGCTATAATAGATGCAAGAATTCTCAACAAAATGCTTCCAAATCAAATCCAGCAGCACATTAAAAAAAATATACACCATGATCAAGGGGGTTTTATTCCAGGTATGCAAGGGTGTTTCAACATGAGAAAATCAATTAATATAATACACTACATCAACAAATAAAGGGGGAAAGATCACATAATCATCTCAATTGATACAGACAAGACATGTGACAAAATTCATCATCCTTTCTTGATGAAAACACTTCAAAAGATGGTAATGGAAGGAAACTTCCCCACATGATAAAAGACATATACGAAAAAGCCACATTTAATATCATACTCAATGTGGAGAGACTGAAAGCTTTCTCTCTGAGATCTTGAAAAAGACAAGGATGCCCACTGTCACCACTGTTATTCAACATTTTGATGGAAGTTCTAGCTAGAGCAATTAAGAAAGAAAAAGAAATAAAAGGCATCCAAATTGGAAAGGAAGTAGTAAATTTTTCACTATTTGAGAAGACATTATCCCATATGTGAAACATCCCCAAAAATCTCCAACAAAAATACTATAGCTAATAAACTCATTCAGCAAAATGGCAGGGTACCATCAACACTCTAAAATGAATAATGATTCTATATACTTGTAATGATCAATCTGAGAATGTAAATGATCTATACACAGAAAACTACAAAACATTTCTAAAGGAAATCAAGGAACACCTAAATAGATGGAAGAACACACTATGTTCATAGATTGGAAGTCTAAGTATAATTGAAATGTCAATTTTATCCAAAATGATTTACAGATTCAATGTAATACCAATCAAAAGCCCAACAACCTACTTGCAGAAATAGAAAACAACTAACCAAATACATCTGGAAAGGCAGGATAGCCTGACAAGCTGAAAACATCTCAAGAAAGAAAAATGAAGTTGGAGGTTTCACATTTACTGATTTTAAAGCATATTACAAAGCTACAATGGTCAAAACAGCATGGTACTGGCATAAAGGTATACTAGCCAATGGAATCAAATTGTGAGTACAGAAATAGACCCTCTCATCTATGGACACTTGTTTTATGACTAGGCAGCCAAGTCCACTCAACTGAGGCAGTACAGCCTCTTCACCAAATGGTGCTGTGGGCACTGGACATCCATATCCAAAAGAATGAAAGAGGATCCCTATCTCACACCTTACATAAAAATTAACTCCAAATGGATCAAAGGCTAAAATGGTTGAGCTGAGACCATAGAACCCTTAGAAGAAAGTGTAGGGAAATATCTTAAAAGTCTGGTGGGAGGAGGTGGTTTCCTAAACCTTACATCCAAAGCACAAGAAAGGAAAGAATAAATAAATAAATGAGATCTCCTCAAAATTGAATACTTTTACACATCAAAGGACAGTGTCAAAAAAGTATAAATTTGTGAGCATCAAGTGTCAATCAAAGCTAAACATGAAATGCTAATGAACGTTGAATTCTCATGCTTTAGGTGTACTTCCTTTTTATTTTTTTTCAGTTATTTCTTGTTTTTAGCATCCTGTTTCATTTAAATTTCCTACATGCTAACTTCCTTTGTGCAATTGAAATAAAATTGCAGTATATATAAAAAAATAAAAGGGCAGCCTACTCCATAAGCCTACTTATTTAGCTTAAACATAAAGGTTTTAAGCATTTTTCTTTAGAATTACTCCTTACAAACTGCATAGTATACTCAATTTTGAGTTTTTGCTGATTGATTTTTGCATGTTTATCAGTATTCAGGATGCATGCTAAAATTGCTTATTAGATTAAAGAGATCTTTTTTCTAGATTCTTTTATGTTTTCTATATACACCTCCATGCCATGTATTACTGAACCTATATTTACTTGTTCCTCCCAAATATATATGTTATTCATATATATGTCATTCAAATGTACGTTATTCATTTTCTTGCTGTACATCTCTATTGAATAATCAAGATGATACTACAAGAAAAGAAAGCTACAAACCATAGAGAATAGTCTTGATATATTTCTGATAATTCAAGAAAAAATTGAATAATAGTACACCATAAAATATGATAGGTGTAGGTTTTTTGTGTACTCCCCTTATAATGTTAAATTACCCACATTTACTTATACTTTCCTGAGAATTTTTACATAAAAGGATGCTAAATTCAATCAAATAATTTTCCTGCATCCAATGACATATCCAAATGATTTTCTTTCTTGTTTATGTTATTAATGAGGTGGATTACACGTATTTCAATATTTAGACAGATTTGAACTCTGGAAATTAATCAATTTTTGTATTTTTCTTTTCATATGTCTCTAGACTAAATTTACCTATATTATGAGCTGGGATTCTGGGTCTGTATTCAAAACAAATATTCATTTATAATTTTCCATTCTTGCAATGTACTAATGAACTTACACATACAATTATGTTGGTCTCAAGACAACGTTTCATTTTTCTATTACCTGGAAATATTTGCAGAAGATTGGTGTAATTTCATATTATTTCTAAGAATTCATATAATTATGGTATAAATATATAGCCTTTTGAATAGTTACCTTTTTGTTTAAATAATTAAAGGAAATTCTTTTCCTATTTATTAATTATACCATCCTTTGAATTCTGAAGGAATAGTTATACAGGGTACAATTGTGCCACAAAATGACTTTGTGTTTTGAATGAGCTCCTTTTTAATTCAATATCATATGACATTCCTTTTTGTAGTTATTAATCCCAGCAACAATAACACTTGTGAATGAAATAAGGAGCATCTCCCCAAAATTTGTATACTCTGACATGCAAAATGTTGTAGTTGTATTTCATGTCATAGGATCAGATTTAATAATAAATTGTGTTCCTTTGCTTGTCTACTTGGCTAAATATATAGAAAATTATTATGGTGGCTCAATAAATAGCCCGGGTTTATTTCTCTATTTTACCTATAAATTATGAAATGTGATTGAACTAATTGTAATGAATTATTAATTTAATGATACTCTCAAATTTTCTCATTTAATTGGTGAATAGATTTATTTCACGTGTGGAAATGGAATGATTAGCTAAGACCTTAAGGTCCAATTCTTCGTTCCAGCATCAGAGGTAAAACGTGATCATTTTGGATAATTTAGAGCAGAAAGATTCCAATGTTTGCTCCAGTGAAAAATGAAAAATAATAATTGCAATTTGAAAAAGAATCATGAGACAAGATGGAGAAATATGCAGCAGAGAGAACAGGTGTCACATTGGGCCATGAATTGTGCAAGGGAAGAAAAACTGGCATTTATTGTTTCAAGAACATTATCTCCACTTTTTCTTCTAGTAAATATTCTCTGTTTCTTATAGCTCTTTTAATTTTTAGTTTGGAAATTTTTTTATTGATATGCAGTACTTTACCTGAGACAAAGACAGAAGGTTCCAAGTAATATGAAATGTATGAACACAATAGTTGGAAAGGATTTAGAAACCTACTGGCATTGGCATATTTGGATTCTGAAGTCTATATATGTGAAATGACTTGTTAATATTCACAATAAATAAAGCAAGATTGTGGAAAGCCGCCTCCCGAATCGGGCCTAGCATATGCGCTGCAGCCTGCTCTAGAGTTACCCCCGCCCATCGAGTGAGCCAAGATGGCGCCTGCATCCTGTTTCCGCATAGTGACGCATGTATCCGCCACCCGCTCCTACCAATCGAAATCCTGTATACGCGATACTAGCCTAGAAGCTTATTGGTTGTTAATTGTGTATAAAAGGTCTTACCCGGACGGGGTAGGGTGAGACAGCCCACAAGGAGCCGTGCCTGACGGCCACATCGAGGCTGCTCTCCCACGAGGCGCCGTGCCCCGTGTGGGAACCAGTAACACAGAATGTTCATCTAGCTGTAGTAAAGGGCTTGCTTTCACAACTGCCGTGTGGTTCGAGTCGTGATTCATGACCAGGTTAGTTCGCGCAGTCTGCATCTCTCTCTCTCCTTCCCTGTTTCCCCTCGCCGGCCGGGAACCGGGGACCGAGCGGGGCAGCGCCGGACACTGGAGGTTATTCTTAGAGTTGGCACCTGGAAGAAGCTAAAAACCAACACAGACCCAGACGCTTGAAGATGCAGAAAGACAGACATTTGGAGATGCTAAGTCAAGAAATGAAGCCCAGAGTTTGCCCCAGAGAAGTAAGAGAGGACCCCCAGATGCTTAGAGAGAAATACCCTGGGAAAACAAGCAAGGACGCACAAAGGCTGAGAGAGAGAAGCTAAGAGAGACAGAAGCCCAGGGACATTTTGGAGAAAGCCATTTTGAAGCCAGAATCCAGGAGCAAAGGACCAGCAGATGCCAGCCATGTGCCTTCCTAGCTGACAGAGCTGTTCCAGATGCCATTGGCCTTTCTTCAATGAAGGTATCCTCTTGTTGATGCCTCAGTTTGGACACTTTTAGAACAGTAAATTTGTAACCTAATAAATCCCCTTTATAAAAGCCAGTCTATTTCTGGTATTTTGCATAATGGCAGCACTAGCAAACTGGAACAGATACCGACTTAACTTAAATATTATACACAAATTATGTTTCTGTACCTTCCATCTCCCCATCTTTACGTAGTTCTTGTCACAAATTACGTTTCTATATAAGTCCCAAAAATCTAATTTGTTATTACATTTTATGCATTTGCCTTTTAGATCTTAAGGAAAGTAAAAAGTGGAGTTAGAAACCCAAAATACAATAGTACTCTCACATATATTTATTCCTATTGTTTAATTAATTTATTATTTATAAATTTTCTTTAAGAAAATTTATTTCTTCATATGGATTCAATCTATTGTCTATATTGTCCTTTCCTTTACACCTGCAAGAAATTTCTTAGAATCTCAAGAACAGCTGGTCTAGTGGTGACAAACTCCCTTAGCTTTTGTTCATCTGGGAATATCTTAATCTCTCTCTCATTTTTTTTTTTTTGGAATTATTTACTTTGATTAATATTTATTGGGCAGCTTCAGAAATACCCAGAAGATGGGACTATCTGCCCTTAGTAATATTTTTAAATTTAATTTTATTGAGACTGTTCACATATCATACAATTAGCAAAAGATCCAAAATGCACAATCAGTTGCCCACAGTACCATCATACAGCTGTGCATCCACCACAACAATTATTTTTTTTTCAATTTTTAGAACATTTTCATTACTCCAGAAAAGAAATCAAGACAAAAATAGAAAACTCAAATCCTCCCATACCCCTAACCAACCCCCTCCATTATTGATTCATAGTATTGGTATAGTACATTTGTTACTATTGATGAAAGAATGTTAAAATACTACTAACTGTAGTACATAGTTTGCAATAGGTATATTTTTTCCATATATACCCCTCTATTATTAACTTCTGGTTATAGTGTCATACATTTGTTCTAGTTCATGAAAGAGATTTCTAATATTTGTACAGTTAATCACGGACATTGTCCACCACAAGATCCACTGTTTTATACCTTCCTATCTTTTAACCTCCAACTTTCCTTCTGGTGACATACATGACTCTAAGCTTCCCCTTTCCACCACATTCACATATCATTCAGCACTGTTAGTTATGCTAATAACATGCTACCATCACCTCTGTCCATTTCCAAACACTTCAGTTCAACCTAGTTGAAAACATTCTGCTCATAATAAGCAACTGCTTCCCATTCTTTAACCTCATTCTATATTCTGGTAACTTATATTTCTTGTCTATGAGTTTACATATTATAATTAGTTCATATCAGTGAGACCATGCAATCTTTGTCCTTATGTGGCTGACATTTCACTCAATGTAGTGCCCTCAAGTTTTCTTCACCAACCCATTTTTTTAAAAGACAGTTTTGTTCACCAACCATACATTTCATCTTAAGTAAACAATTGATGGTTCCCTGTATAGTCATATATTTATGTATTCACCACCATCAACACTATGTATATAAGGACATCTCCATTTCTTCCACAAAGAAGAAGGAAGAGTCAAAGAAGGTAGAGAGACACAAGAAAAAGAAAAAGAAAGAAAGAAAAAAACCCATGACAGCTAAAAAGCAACAAAAGGATGATAGGGTTAACCTAAAGTAGAAAAAAAGATCAGACAACATCACCAATGCCAAAAGTCCCATAACCCTCCTATGTCCCCCTCTTAAAGGCATTTAGCTTTGGTATACTGCCTTTGTTACATTAAAGGAGGCACAATACAATGTTTCTGTTAACTATAGGCTCTAGTTTGCATTGATGGTATTTTTCCCCCAATACCACTCTATTTTTAACACCTTGCAAGGTTGACATTCATTTTTTCTCCCTCATGTAAAAACATATTTGCATATTTTATCACAACTTTTGAGCACTCTAGGTTTCACTGAGGTATACAGTCCCAGTCTTTATTTTTCCTCTTTCCTTCTGGTGTCCCACATGCTCCTAACCTTCCTCTTTCAACCATACTCGCAGTCATCTTCATTCAGTGTACTTACATTGTTGTGCTACCATCACCCAAAATTCTGCTCCAAACCTCTCACTCTTGTCTTTTCCTATCTGTCTGTAGTGCTCCCTTTAGTATTTCCTATAGTGCAGGTATCTTGTTCACAAACTCTCTCATTGTCTGTTTGTCAGTGAAGATTTTAAACTCTCCCTCATATGTGAAGGACAGTTTTGCTGGATACAGGATTCTTGGTTGGTGGTTCTTCTATTTCAGTATCTTAAATATATCACAACACTTCCTTCTTGCCTCCATGGTTTCTACTGAGAAATCCACACATGGTCTTATCAAGCTTCCTTTGTATGTGATGGATCGCTTTTCTCTTGCTGCTTTCAGGATTCTCTCTTTGTCTTTGATATTTGATATTCTGATTATTAAGTGTCCTGGTGTAGGTCTATTCACATCTATTCTATTTGGGGTATGCTGCACTTGTTAGATCTGTGATTTTATGTCTTTCAGAAGAGTTGGGAAATTTTCATTGATTATTTCCTCTATTATTGCTTCTGCTCCTTTTCCCTTCTCTTCTCCTTCTGGGACACCCATGACACATTCATGCACTTCATGTTGTCATTCAGTTCCCAGGGGCATTGCTCATATTTTTCTATTCTTTTCCTATCTGTTCTTTTGTGTGTAGGATTTCAAGTGTCTTGTTCTCCAGTTCCTGAGTGTTTTCCTCTGCCTCTTGAGATCTGCTATTGTATGTTTCCATTGTGCTTTTCATCTCTTGTGTTGTGCCTTTCATTTCCATAGATTCTGCCAGTTGTTTTTTCAAACTTTTGATTACAACTTTATATTCACCCAGTGTTTTCTTTATAGCCTTTATCTCTTTTGTTATATCTTTCCTGAACTTGTTGATTTGGTTTTTGATTTGATTTAGCATATTTGAAAATCTTTAATAGATTTTTTACTAAAGTGAAATAATATCTCAACTATATCTTGATTGAGGTGCTAAGTTTGTTCCTTTGACTGGGCCATATCTTCATTTTTCCTAGTACAGATTGTAGTTTTCTGTTGTCTAGGCATCTGCTATCCTTGGTTACCCCAGTCAGATTTTCCCAGACCAGAATGGGTTCAGGTCTCAGAATGGGGTTATATTCAGGGTGTATCTTAGAGGAATGACAGACTTTCCTGTGAGAGCTTCAGTCACTGTGCTTTTCCTAACCTGACCAACAGGTAGCATCTGTCAGCCTGTTATTCCTGACTGGAGTAAGGAGATGTGGCCCCTTCAGTTTCTGTTGTGGCTGTTTTCCCCCAAGCTCTGGGGTCTGGTTCTGAAGGGAAAGCTGGGCCCACCTCCTTACTCTTAGGGAAGATACACCCCTTAGGGAGTTATCATCTGCATTTGAATTGTCTCTCTGACTCTGTTATCTTCACCCCTGTCTGGGTCAGAGCACTGAGAACTGAAAATGGCTGAGGCTTTCTCCTCTGAGCCCCTCAGGTTGAGAGAAAAAAAGGGACAGGAATCCCCCTTTTAGAGACAGTACACGGCCCCCAGTTTCATTCATCAGCCAGAGGTAACATCTGGTCTTCAGGGCTCCCTCTTCTGGGACAGATGAGTCTTCTGGTTCTTTAAGGTTACCCATCACTAAAAGCCCCTGTCTGCTTGTTGCGGGTTTGCAGCTTGTATTCAGCAGTCCATATCTGTTAATTAAAACCCCAGTTGGAGCTCTGTTGAGCTATACTCACTAGTTGGGAGAGTGCTGCTTTCTACCACAGCAAGGTTTTGCAGCTAAGCCTGTCATGGGGAGAGGGGGCTCCTGGCACAGTTCTTCAGTTTTTACTTACAGATTTTATACTGCAATCTCAGGCATTCCTCCCAATCCAAGTTGGTGTACAATGTGTGGACAGTCATGGTTGTCCTCCAGCAGTTATTCCATATTATTTACTAGTTTTTCCTGTTGTTCATTAGTTGTTCCAGTGGACTAACTAAATTCCACTCCTGTCTATGCCACCATCTTGCCCCCTCCTTCTCCCTCATTTTTGAAAGATAGTTTTGCCAGATATAGAATTCTTGGGTGGAATTTCTTTTTTATTTCATTACTTTAAATATGTCTTTCCATGGCCTTATGGCCTGTCTTAGTTTGCTAATGCTGCAGAATGCAAAACACCAGAGATGGATTGGCTTTTATAAAACGGGGATTTATTTTGCTACACAGTTACAGTCTTAAGGCCACAAAGCGTCCAAGGCAACACATCAGCAATCGGGTACCCTCACCGGAGGATGGCCAATGGCCTCCGGAAAACCTCTAGCAAGCTTGCTCCTCTTCAAAACATCACTCCCAGCTGCACTTCCTTCCTCCTCCCTGACTTGGGAGGAGCAAGCTTGCTAGAGAGGAACGTCCTGGGAGAAAGCCGTTTTGAGGCCGGAGCTTTGGAGCAGACGCCGGCTGCCTTCCTAGCTAACAGAGGTTTTCCGGAGGCCATTGGCCATCCTCCGGTGAGGGTACCCGATTGCTGATGTGTTGCCTTGGACGCTTTGTGGCCTTAAGACTGTAACTGTGTAGCAAAATAAATCCCCGTTTTATAAAAGCCAATCCATCTCTGGTGTTTTGCATTCTGCAGCATTAGCAAACTAGAACAGATTTTGGTACCAGAGAAGTGGGGTGCTTTTGCTGCTGAGTTTGCAAATACCAAACATGTTGGAATGGCTTTTTAAATGGATAAGGGAGAATTTCTGGAAGAGTTGTGAGGAGCTTGATAGAAAAGGCCAAAACTGCTTTAAAGAGACTGTTTGTGGAAATATGGACTCTAAAGATACTTCTGATGAGGACTTGAACAGAAATGATGAATGTGTTGTAAACTGGAAGAAAGGCGATCCTTGTTTTAAAGTGGCAGAGAATTTGGCAAAATTGAGTCCTGGTGTCAGATGGAAGGAAGAATCTGGAAGCAACAACTTGGAATACTTAGCTGAGGAGATCTCCAGACTACGTGTGGAGGACGTATCCTGGCTTCTCCTTGCAGCTTATAGTAAAATGCGAGCAGAGAGAGATAAACTTAGAACTGAACTCTTGGGTTCAAAGAAACCAGAAGTTGATGGCTTGGAAAATTACGGGCTTCCAGTGGGTAGAATCCCAGAAGCTACAGCCCAACCTGAGGACAAGCCAAGATTGGATAAGGAGTTAAGCAGAAAGGATTTGTGGAAACTCCTATTGTCTGATGGCTTTGACCCCTGCATGCTTCATGCAAAGCCAACAGAATTTTTGCGAGATCTTTATAGACGGAGCCATTGCCGGTCTGGACTGGAGGAGACAGACAAGGAAAAAATTAAAGGAAAAATTTCTTCAAAGACAGAGCCATGGAGGTTGAGGTCTGGAGTCAAGAGGTTTAGGGCTGGGAGAGCGGAGCAGCCCACATGCATGGAAAGGGTGAGTTTGCCCTGGAGGTTGAGGGCGGGCTTTCCGCCTGGATGCTCTGGAAGAGTTTTGCCACCTCAGGTCCCAAAGAGGGTGGAGCACATTTCCAGGGAATTGGGGAGAGCCTGGCTGCCACCACACTGTTCGGAAGGGGTTGAGCGTGTGCCCCGGAGATGGAAGGGAATCCGGGAGCTGCCCCGATGTTTGAGGAGGGTAGGGCCGAGAAGGTGGTCTCCCCAATGTGTGGAAATGTTGGAGCACTCACCTAAGTGTTTGGAGAGGAACGGGCTGCAGAAAAGGCCCTTGGGAAGGGTTAGGCTCCCACTCTCTCAAGCCCCAAGGATGCAACATTGTTCTGTAAATGACTCTCGGACTTTGAAATCTAATGGACTTTGTCCTGTGGGTTTTAGGAACTGTTTTGCTCCTGTTAACCCTGTTTTCCTTACTGTTTCTCCTTATGGCAATGTAAATGTTTATCCTATGAATGTCTCTCCTTTGTATATCGGAAGCACATAACTTGTTCTAGGTTCACAGATCCACAGCTAGAGGGGAATTATGCCTTAGAACTGACCAAGCCTAAACTGATTTTGATGGGATTTTGTACTTAACTTTTGTTACTGAAATGATTTAAGTTTTTGTGATATTGTGATGGAATGAATATATTTTGTATTTGGAAAGATAATGTCATTTTGGGGTTCAGGGGGTGGAATGTGCCAGTTTGAGTGTATTGTGTCCCCCAAATGCCATTATCTTTGTGGTTTTGTGTGGGGCAGGTGTTTTGGTGATGGTTGGATTTGCTTGGAATGTGCCCCACCCAGCTGCGGGCAATGATTCTGATGAGATGTTCTCATGGAGGCATGGCCCCACCCATTCAGGGTGGGCCTTGATCGGTGGAGCTACATAAATGAGCTGACTCGGGGGAAGGAAGGGAGTGCAGCTGGGAGTGATGTTTTGAAGAGGAGCAAGCTTGCTAGAGAGGAACGTCCTGGGAGAAAGCCGTTTTGAGGCCAGAGCTTTGGAGCAGACGCCGGCTGCCTTCCTAGCTAACAGAGGTTTTCCGGAGGCCATTGGCCATCCTCCGGTGAGGGTACCCGATTGCTGATGTGTTGCCTTGGACGCTTTGTGGCCTTAAGACTGTAACTGTGTAGCGAAATAAATCCCCGTTTTATAAAAGCCAATCCATCTCTGGTGTTTTGCATTCTGCAGCATTAGCAAACTAGAACATGGCCTCTATCATTTCTGATGAGAAACTGACACTTAATCTTATTGAGCCTCCCTTGTATGTCACATATAACTTCTCTTCTGTGACTTTCAGAACTCTCACTTTATTTTGGCATTTGACTGTTTGATTATAGTATGTTGTACTGTAGATCCATTTGGGTTTATCCAGTATGAAGTTTGTTATTTTGTTGGATGTGTATATTCATGGCTTTCACTAAATTTGGGAAGTTTTAGGTCATTATTTTTTGAATATTCCCCATACCCCTTTATCTCTTTCTTCTCCTTCTGGGAATCCCATAATGTGTATACTGGTATGCTTGATGGTGTCCTGCAGGTTCCTTAGGTTCTGTTCACTTTCATCCATTCTTCTTTCTCCTACTTAGACTGGATGATTTCAATTGTCTTCTCTTAAAGTTCACTGATTCTTTCTTCTGCCAGGTCCATTACTTCTAAGGATTCAAAAATTTCTGTTAGTGGGATCTTCAGCTTTATTTGGTTCCTTTTCATAATTCCATCTCAGTTGATATTCTCTTTGTGTATATTTTCTTGACTGTCTTTAGTTCTTTTTCCATGTTTTCCTTTAGCTCTTTGAGCATATTTAGGACCTTTATAAAAAAGTTTTTGTCTGGTATATCCTAGGTCTGGCCCTTCCAGTTGATGGCTTCTAATGCTTTAATCTTCTCCTTTGCCTGGGCCATCATCTCTTATTTCTATGTGTAATCTTTTCTCAACACCTGGACATTTTGTTATATTAATATTTTATCAACATAATTTATATTCTGAGGTGTCAGTTCCTTAAGCTTGTGTCTAGCTAGTGTTATTATAGAACTTTCCTTGAATTCCAGAAGCAAACAAAAAAAGGGGGGAACCCCAAAATACCTTAATCAGTCTTTGCAGATTGACCTGTGCTCTCCTTCAAATTAATCCATACAATGAGTCTAGAAAATGGCTTGAGGCCAAAGTGCAGGGACCTTCCTTATCTTGGGCATGTGCGTTGCTCTAGTAATTCCCGTTTACATGAATATCTTCTCTTCCCTAGGAAACAGTTTTTCATGGCCTCAGGCATACAGCCAGCAATCCCTTGCCCCAGGCAGCACAACTTGACTGCTGTTTCACAATGTTCTTTAGGAGAGCTCTGTGAGCTGCCTTCTACAGTCAGGGAAAGCCTGCAATGGGCATCCTGGTTCAGACCCTCAGGCCACTACCTGAGAGACTGGGTCATCCATCATGCTCGCAATATGTGCATGAGGGTTACTCTGCTCCCTATGGAGGTAAGTCTTTAAGTAACTTTTAAGTTCTGTTTTCTTGATTTGGTGCCCACCATGTTACTGCAGTCCTTTAACTGTTCTCTGGAGCTTTGAAAAAGATGTTTCTGCCAGTTTTTGCTTGTTGTTCAAAGATTCTATGGAGGGATGGAGCTCTGAAGCTTCTCACTCCGCCATCTTGATGGGGTGGGGCTTTCAAATGTCTTTTAAGATGGAGTTACACTTTACCCAGAATTCAGTTCTAAATAAAATGGAGCAACTGCTGAATAATTATATTAGTGTTTTAGTTTCCTTGGCTTCTCAAGCATATATCATTCCATGATTTGGCTTAAACAAAAGGAATTTAATGGCTCATGGTTTTGATGCTTGGAAAAAAGTTCAGATCAAGGCATCATTAGGCAATGTTTTCTTCCTGATGACTGGTGTTCTGGGGCTGGCTGCCAGCAATCCTTGGTGCTGGGCTCCTCTGTCACTTGGCCATGCACATTGGTGGCCTCTCCTGGCCTCTGCCTTTTCTTTCTGGGTTCTGTCGACTTCCAGCTTCTTGCCTCCCATGGCTTTCTATCTGTTTGAATTTCATTCTGCCTCTAAAGGAATCTCGTAATAGGATTCGATCCAAACCAATCAAGGTGGACCACACCATAACTGAAGTAACCTCATTAGAAAGCCCTACTTACAATGGGCTCACACCCACAGAAATGGACTAAGGTTAAGAAAATGTTTTCCTGGGGGTACACCCAGCTCCAAACCACCACAATTAGGGAACTAGATAAGAGGTGAATAGAAAGAGATACTAGGTGAAGTCATCTTTACTTACTAACGTGATTTTGATAATGGAAGCTTAGTAGTGATAAAAAGGCAACCACAGTGCCACACTCCATAAACATGAACACAAACATCACTGCCTACTGCTGGGCCCATGGCTGCTGGGAACTCTATCCACACAAACTTGGGTGCCCCCTGCAACCTGCTTCCAATGATATGGGCTCCAAGGCTTGGTTCCAAGTCTGTCTCCATCCCTACTGGCTATATATAGAATATATATATATTCTATATATATATATATATAGAACATATATAGAATATATATATAATATATATTTTATATATATATATATATATATATATATATATATATATATATATTAGCTGCTGTTAGCCTCCATTTCACTATTTGCAGAATGGGTGTTCGCTCAAAGGGCTCCGATGAGGACAAATGAGCTGGCACATATGAACTGCCCAGCATAGCAAGTAGTAATATTTAATATAATATTTATTAATTATAATCTGTGCAGATGTTGGATACAAAACCACTCATGAGTGTCTTGCTGGTCATAAGCAGTTTGGATTGATCCCAAATGTATCTTCCCCCAGGACAGGGAGCCTTTACACATTTTATATCCATCATGATCATAATCATGGTCCACTATTTCCATATCCATCCTCAAGAGATCTGATTAAAATTCCCTCATCTTCCAATTCTGCATTATTTATTGGTGGAGAGAAAGTTTTATTCTAAATCATTAGAAATGGGTATGCTATTAAAACATTGACTGCTCATTTAAATGTATGGCACCTCTGGAGCCCTGGGTCCCTCAGTCACAAAATGAGGGGAGGAAGGTTATCTCAGGGTTCTCTTTCTGCTCTTGTTATGGATTGAATCATGCCCCCCCACAAAGGTTCAAGTACTGACCCCCAAACCTATGGATGTAAATCCATTTGTAAACAGAATCTCTGAAAGATATTATTGGTTAAGGTGAGGCCACCCTGAATGAGGGTGGCCCTAATCCAATATGCCTGGAGTCCTAAAAGTAGAGGGAATTTGGACATAGTAGTAGGAGGAGAGAAGGAGACAGAAAGAGATGGATGGCCACGTGATGGAGGCAGAGGCTTAGTGATGGGTGGCCAGCAAGCCACCGCCAGAACGCTACAGACTTCAGAGAAACTGTGATCCTGCCAACATCTTGATTTTGGACTTCAAGCCTCCAAGACTGGGAGGCAATAAATTCCTGTTATTGCAGCCAACCAGTCTTTGGTACTTTGGTACTGCAATCCTGGCAAACTCAGCCCTCAGGTTTACAATTCCAAAATGTTGACCAGCACATGAGGCAGAAAGCTAAGTACCTCATGGTGGCAGCTGGCTCACAGGAGATGCAGCGGCTCTCACCAGCAGAAGGGCACTGCAGCAGGCAGGAGGCAGGAGGTCATGCAGCTTGGCAGCATGCTGGAACAGGGATGCGGAGATGGTGAGCTGAATTCAGAGCAAGTGGGAGCCGCGAGTCAGGAAGAAGTCAGGTCTGGGGGAGGATGGGGTGGGGCATTTTCTGAGCAGTGGTGCTAGGAAAGTGCATTTGGATACAACCCAACACTCCTTCAGGCTTCTGGAGATTAAATATTCGTCTAGTGTTTAAAGTGCCCAAAGTACTACAATCAACCAAACAGGGCAGAAGCCAACTCACTGATCACCTTTCCACCTAAAAGAATAGAAATGATCATGGAAAATAGGAAGTCCCAGCAGCTAGCACTAGGGGGATGGGGAGTAGAAAAGGTGGGCTCTTCGGAGTGGCTCTGCGATTAGCAGATGACTTCCAATCAAGGAGACAGCCTGATGCATGCAGAATCAGGGAATCGCAGGCAAGGTCAGTGGGATAAGGCTCTCCGAAGAGGCCCGTGTCCTAATCCCTGGAACCTGTGAATATGCAGGTTATGTGGAAAGGGGGAACGAAGGCTGCTAATCAGCTGACCCTGAGGTGGGAAGACAATCCTGGATTTTATGGGTGGACCAGATGTCATCACTATTGTCCTTACAAGTGGAAGATGGAGGCAGGAGGGTCCAAGTCCGAGTGAGGCAGTGTAGACTTGGCCAGCCATTGCTGACCCCACCAATCCCTTGCCCCAGGCAGCACAACTTGACTGAGCTGCCTTCTACAGTCAGGGGAAGTTCTGGATGGAATGTCTGGATGGAAGGGGACCTGGAGTGAAAGAATGTAGTCAACCTCAAGAAGCTGCAAAAGGAGAGGGATTCTCCCTCAGAGCCTCCAGAAGGAATGTAGCCCTGCTGATGCCTTGATTTTAGTTCAGAAAGAGCCATTCTGGACCTCTGACCCCCAGAACTGTAAGACAGTAAATCTGCATTGTTGTAAGCCACTAAGTTAGTGATAATCTGTTATACCAGTGATAGGAAACTCATACAACAGGGCATATAAGCAAATGATTGCAATGCACCATTCAGTCACACAGCCATTTACACAGAGCTCCTGTCCTCAATGTTAGGACCTCTAGGGTTGGAAAGAGTAAGGGGCAGTTAGGGTGTGCCTAACTCTGCCTGAGGATGGGGGGTGTCGGTGGGACCAGAGAAGTGCTATGTGGAGCCAGACATGCACAGGAAGTAAAAAAAAGATGTGCAAATGATATGAGAAGTCAAGTGGTCTTGACTTAGCAAATGCTTATTAAACACACTTATGGGACCAGCATTGTCCCTGGTTCTGTGGGGACAGAAAGCAAGCCTAGGAATCAATTCCTGTCTTGAGGAACCCTCTCTATATAAGGGGAAACAAGCATTACACCCACATAAAATGTTGGAGATCAAATGAGATGTTGCAATAATTGAGTGCTAAACTATGCAGTACACATCCTAAGTCCCATCATGCCCAGAGAAGACACATCCACAGGTTGGACTCCGGAAGTTTCTGGAAGGTGAGCCACTGCTGAGTCCATCCACATGGATAAGCACAGAGAGGGAGCGACATGGTGGGCAGGGGGTGGGGCAGGGAAAGGAGCAGACTAGGCTTCTCATAGAAATAACGGTAGTAAGAAATATTTTCCAGAATGTGTTACTATATATCTGTACGGCTTTCTACCAAAAGGGGTGAAAATCCCATTTCATTACAACTCTTATTTTTTTGTGTGTGCCAGTTCTGATCTTTTGTTCCCTTTGCATCAAACATGGCCAAGCATTTTTATTATGTGGGTGACATAAGGGTAACAAAGGCAAAAAGCTCTTGGGAGAAAGTATCAGTCATGTGTACCTTTTCTTGACTTCCTTTACATAAGTAATTTACTTTAATTCTTCATACAGAGAATTTAATACTGGTGTTTTAGTATTTGGCATTTAAGCATTCACAAGGTTTAACATATGTTAATAGACAATATTCCTGAGGTAGAAGCACTCTTTTATAAACTCTTATTTAATCCATAAATTAATCCAAATAATGGTAAAACATCACCCAATTGGTAGTTTTCTAAGAGCCTAGGGAATAAGCAATTAGGATGCAGCAATATTTCCGCATGATCGTTGTAGAACACTGGGGACATACTTTTTTTAAAAAACTGAATTTGAGGGGTTAAATACAAAGGTCTCTTAAAGCCTTGTGAGATTGGCTACAGAGATTTGATGTTGACTGCTAACAAAATCTTCACAGAATAGCTTAAACAGCCAACAGAATATATTATTGAAATAACACTCACAGCAAAACCATTGCAAACATTCTTCCTTAACATTTTCAAGGATTACATCTGGACTAAAGATCACAGGTGGCCATTGTGGGGGGACTTCTTTAGAGAGACCGAATCTCTACAAATGCAGCCTTCATGGCCACTTAGACAATCCGCAAGCTTATTGCGAGGTGGAGGTGGGCACCGGTTCATCTGCAGCTGGGACGTTTTCTTTTTGAGAGACCACAGTGTTAATAGGAACCTTCTAGCATCTGTTGTGTGGGTTGCCGGGATCTGGGGAAGCCCCTGAGAGGGGAGGTGTTCTGGTTTGCTAATGCTGCCAGAATGTAAAATGGATTGGCTTTTGTAAAGGGGGTTTATTTGGTTACAAAGTTTACAGCCCTAAGGTCAAAAAAGTGTCCAAACAAAGGTATCAACAATAGGTAACCTTCACTGAAGAACATGGATGGCGCCCAGAAAACCTCTGTCAGCTGGGAAGGCACGTGGCTGACACCTGCTCCACGTTCTGGTTTCAAAATGGCTTCCTCCCAGGATGTTTCTCTTTAAGCATCTGGGGGTGTTCTCTTAAGTTTTTCCCAAGTAAAGTCTGGAGTAGCAAAAGTCTGCTTTCAATGGCCATCTCCAAAATGCCTCTCTCGGCTGCAACACTGAGTTCCTTCTGTCCGAGCTCTTACAGGGCTCCAGTAAACTAATCAAGACTCATGTTCAATGGGCGGGGCCACACCTCCATGGAAATAATCTAATCAGAGTTACCACCCATGGTTGGGTGGGTCACATCTCCATGGAAACAACCTAATCCAAAGATTCCAACTAATCAACACTGATACATCTGCCCCCACAAGATTGTATTAAAGAACATGGCGTTTTGGGGGACACAATACATCCAAACTGGCACAGGAGGGAAGGTGCAGCTGGGGGTGTCCGGGCAGGGCAGCCGTTAGGGGCTCCAGGCTGGGCAAAGGGGAGCATGGACTAGGAGAATCTTAACAGTGAGGTCAGATTACACGGGGGCCAACAGGGGAGACATTACATAGAAGCAGAACATTCCAAATTTGCTCTTGAGAGTCTTTTTGCAGCCTCCAGATTTGTGTTGCTTTTTTATAGCATTTTGGACAGTGGAAAGAAAAAAATCAGTTCAGCTTGAAACTCTAAATATATACTATGCCCACCCCCACCCCCCACCTCTGAACAATGAAATAAACTGCTTTAAAGAACTAGGTTTGAATGTGCAGTGGAACCTCAAACAATGGGGTCCCTTCTGGAAACTTGAGAAACAGACTGCAGAGAAGAGACCTCAGGGGGGCAATTAGGAGAAAGGGTAAAGCTTGTGGGCTTTTCCATGTAAGGGAATTATTTTATGAACATGGAAAGTCAAGCTTCCCTTATGTACTCAGCATTTTAGAACTTCGACAAGGGTTCATCAGAGTCTTTCAGAGTGGGCCAATTCTCACCCCTTCCTCGCTTCCCTACATTTTCACAGGATTTTAGAAACTTGAGATGTTATGTGCACACCTGAGTAAAGTGTTCGAGTGGTGTGCATTCTTGGAAGAGTTTTCAATCCAATTCGAAACATCTAAACTATTATTATATAGTAAAGAAAATTCACAAAAGTTTGCAAAGTTAAAAGCAATAGAAGGCAGTGTCCAGTGCTGTGAAGCAGGCACAAACTTTGCAATCTCAAGTCCAAAGATGGCCCCACGGTAGCCTCACGTTGGGCTGGAGGGCGGTAGATGGTTGAGGGGCCAGGGCTCCTGCTTCCTGGGACTTTGGAGAGAAGGCCAGGACCTTAAGAGGCCAAGTGCACTGCACTGATGTTGCTGCTTAGAGTAACGGCACATCTTTCCAAAAGCAAAGTGTGATTACAATGTAGGAAGAGATGAAGAGTGTAGCTAGGCATGCAGGGTGAGCAAAATGCTCCCCAGCAGCAGGGAATGCAGTCTTTATGGGTGTCACCCTCAGAGGTGACGGGGCACACTGCCAACTTGAGGCCTTCTTCCTTGCTGTGTCATCTAAATGGAACTGTCAAAGTCTAATCAGGAGAGAAAATTGCGATGTGGAAACTATGAAAGTATTCCACAATATTTTTCATAATCCCAGAATTCACATGAAAAGCATCCATTGATGAATAAAGATTTTTCCTGTTTATTTTGTAAAATAAGTTATGGCGATTTTAAGATTTTGATGAAAAATTCTCTGACGCCTCTTCTGAGGATGCTCTGGAGTTTTGCTGAGTGCTGGCTCAGAGCGGCGCCTCTGGTTTTGACTCCTCCCTCTCCAATTTCAAAAAGAATAAATTAAAACATTGACTTGTTTTTTGGGACTTCTGTCCCATTGTTGGCTTTCTTAGGATGCTCTCCTGGAGCTATGGCCAGTTAGCAATACTTGCCATGCATTCAGGAATAAGCTTAGTTTTAATTCTTAGGTCCAGACCCAGGCTTTAAGCCTGAAGCGTTCACTGCAATTGGCTCAAGTGCAAACAGCAATAAAAGATATTTTTATATTTGCTATTTTCAAATGTTCCACAGTTTTATATCTTGAAAATGGATGTAAAAGACATATTAGGTTTACATTTTAATTTTCCTGTACACTGAAAGCTTTTTTACACTTGTCTTTGCTGCTACAAAAGCTCTAAAAACAACTTGTAGGAATTGATACAAACAATGAGAGAAACAACAAACATAAATACAATTTGCAGTATGACATCTAATAAACAAAAGAGGCTCCCTGCTAAGTCCTATGTCAGCAAAACTGTTATCTAATTAAGCTTCTATTCCCTGTTAGTGACCCTCTTGTCTAGAAATAGAATTTAAATCAGCTAATCAGCTATCACCAACTCCCTATTCTTATGCCAGCTAACTTCCTCATTGCTAAGCAGTTGCCTGCATTAGGAAATGTAGTCTGTATTAACCAATGGAAATTCCCTCTCAATGCACTCCTTTTTTCCATCTATGAAAGTTCATTGCTCTCTTTGTTCAGTGGAATTTCTCTTCACCTTGTGGCAATTGGAATCTCTCCAATTCATAAATTGATTCAATAAAACTTTCTTAGATCTAACCAAATTTTGCTCAAGTTTTAATTTTAACAGTTAATTTGGCAGCTACAGAGGGATCCAAAGTAAACTGCTGATGACCGTGAGTAACCTGAATGACAGGTGTAGTGTCTGCTGGAACCCTTTGGGTTCACTGTCCTTCTTGATGTCTCATCAGCGTCCTGGGTGAGCTTCTGTTGGGTCCGAGCTCCCCGCTTTCTGCATTTGAGCTCTCTGATCTCACTGAGATCCTGTCCCGGGGTTAATGAGCTGATTATTCTGGGTAGGAAGGACCCTTATAAGGGAACGGATTTGGTTCCCAGCCTCCCCCTGTGGGGTCTGGAGCATTTTTACTACAGGTTTGCTATGGGACCCGCAAATTCTAAGAGCACTCCACCAGCTGGCAGCCCAGAACCTTTTATGTTTAAGCATTATGGGGCATTATTGTGCCTACTTAACCAAATGGCTGAACGTGGCTAAGGATAACAGAATTACAGTGTTCCTTATGGGGATCTTAGCAGTTGAATAAGATTACTCATTTCAGACATGCAATTGAAAAAGCAGGCTCCTGAATTAAGGGAAATGGGGTGCCTGTTTTAATCGGTACTCAGAATCTACTAAGAAATTGCAAGATGGAAAATAGCTTATACAAACTAGTGAGTTTTGTATATTATGTTTTCTGTGTTTTAGTTTTTTTATGTCTGACCGATGGCTAAAATTTTTTTAATTAATGCTATAAGCTCTCTATTTCTATCTGTCTGTATGTTTGATGTATAATATTTTCCTACCTCCAGATGTTATTCCCAAATTAACGTATAAAACTTCTTAAAAGAGCTTTACTCAAATTGGCTTAAAGATAAATAAGTGCTTATATGTAATTTAATGCTCCTAAAATCCTGGAAATTAAAGAAACCCAACTTCTAATATTCCCAATGGCAAAAAAGTATTCATAGAACTAAAACCAAATGTTTAAAAAAATTCAAGTTGTAACCAAGAAGTTAGGATATAAGGGATGATTATGATTACTGTGTCATTATATAGACATTCCTTTATTACTTTCTGGTATGTTAGAGTAGACAAAGGGAAATACCTGAAATCTCTCAGCCGTAATCCAGCTGCCTTGATCTCTGATAATGATGTAGAAATTTTATCTTGTGCCCTTGTGATTGTAAAAATCCTTGTGACTGACCCTCATTTATATCCATTTTATCCTGTTTTTCAACTTTAGAGTCTTATAATCACTAAAGACAGCCCCTAGTGTTTATTAATGAAAGGCCTTGAGTCAGCCTAGAACTAACCCATCCCAATTCCAAGGCTATCTTGATAAAGGAAGCTGGATCTAACCAAAATGGGCCTGCCTGACATGTGCGGTAACTTAAACTTTAACCTATAAGTGACTTATGCCTTATTATACTAGTAAAAGCATGCTCATTGTCATATTAAGGCCAACATTTTCTGTGACTAAGAATGTAATCAATCTGCACATGCCCAATAATTAGATCACCTCTAATTAATTTGGACTTAGGTTGGGTTAGTTCTGGGCTGACCCAAGACCCTTCATTAATAAACATTAGAGGCTGGCTTTAGTGATCATAAGACTTTAAGTCAAAAAACTGGATAAATGGGTACAAGTGAAGGTTAGTTACAAGGTTTTTATAATCAGAAGGACACAAGATAAAGGCTATACAATCATTATCAGAGATCAAGGCAGCTGGATTATGGTTGAGAGATTTCACATATTCCCCGGTGTCTTCTCCAATATACCAGAAAGTGAAAAGGAATATCTGTCTAATGACTCAGTAATCATAATCAGCCCTTAAATCCTAACTTCTCCATTACAGTTTTAGAAATAATTAGGTTTATAAGATATGCTATTAGTTACATGGGAAGTGTTATCAAATTAAATAGGATTTTTCCAACCTTCTGTTAGTTAAATTTATATGGGCAAATGCTATTAATGTAAACATTGCAGAAACTGTAAAAAAGTCCCTAAAGATTCATCAATTCCTCAATGTCCATGAGATGTGCTAGTACAGATCTGCCTCATATTAATATGACAACAGTATAGTGTTATTGGTCATAATGTCAGTTTTTTTGTAAAATGTTACATGTCAGAGAAACAACCAAATCTCCTTCTCAATTACATTACTTTTGTAATGAATGTTCATCACAACTTCAGCTTTTATATTAGAGTAATAAATTAACTATAGGTATTTTAAGTATTTTATCATCTACTGACAATTTTTATTCTGATGCTTCCCTGAAAAATCTTGCAATCAGCTGCAGGCCAGAGTGCTTCATCTTCAACAGAAAGGACTGTCTCAAAGACCCACAGAAAAAATTATGCCGGGTGCTCTGTGGCACAGGCTTCTCATAACAATGCTTAAATAACTGAGCGCATGCTACTGGGCTAAAACCCAGATTCCAGAATTCTAGCAAAGAAGCTGACGGGTCATGAGATTGCTAACACAGGACTGAACCAAATGAGGACTAATCACCTAGGACTAGATAAACTGATAAAGAATGATTATAGTTTTTTTTAGATTATTGCTAATGTTTGATGTCGTATTTTCTCAATACAAGAAATCCCTTACTCTTTTCCCTTAAATCATTCCTCTTTTGCTCCCTGCCTGTACCCTCCAGAATTTGGAAACTCTTATTGAATATTCTTATTTTCATGGCAAAATAATTATTTGCATAGGTTCAATCAAAATCTGTCTTCCTTGTTAACAGGACATGATTGGAGATGCTGATTATATAACCAAAGCTTTGATTGTAATGCCATGTTCAAGAATGATGCTCATTTAATCAGATGTGACCAGGCACTTTTAGGAAACTAAGGTTGACTTTATGAAGCCAATACTTACAAAACTCTCTTGGAGAAACCAGTCTGGTACCTAGCTCCAGGATTTCCAGTCTTACAGGTCAGGAAAGAAAGTTGTTTTCTGGACTGCAGGTGAAATCTGGTGTCAAGTTCTTAGCTTGGCTTCCTAGCCTTGAGAGGTGTTTAAAAGTCCAATCAGAAGTTCCTTACGAAAACTATCAGCAAAGCAAATTTATCTATATGGTAAATTGCCATTCTTGCTGCACCCATATAAATATTCAGGCTATATCAAGTGAAACCAGCCTTATGTTATAATTAAGAATAATATTTTTGAGGTTATCTTTGATTGAAAGAAGAATAGCTGTAATGAAACATTTTTATTTCAAAGGAAAATTACAGCACATTCCTGTGAGTTATCAGATTCTGCTCCTATTCATTGTCTGAGCTTTTTTGCATCCCCTTTATAAAATGCAGATAACTGAATGGTATTATTACCCACCTGTAAATTAGACTAGATCCTGTGATCTTGCTCATATTATCCACTCTAAATGCCAGTGAGAAAGCTAACTTAGTGCCTTTTGTATACCAGCCCTCAAACTGACCAACGAAGGTCAATACCCCCAATCTCTGGCCTACCATACCATGGGCTTCTACTCTCCCACCTTCACCATCATACCTTTCCCAGGAACACATGGGCCAGAGCGAGCAGTTATCAGTACATCCAAGGTTATAAAACAGAACTTCAACCCACCTCACCTGCTCTTCAGGTGCTCCAGGCTGAAGTCAGAAGCCTAGCATCAGTGCTCCCACAAAACAGGAGGCTCTGGGGACCCCAACTGCCCAGAAACAATGTGGCATTTGTGTTAATAAATCTAGCACAGTAATAAATAACAATATTTTAAAACCAACGTTAAGACAATTCATTATATCAGTTGGGCTAGAACATTTCAATAGAGAGAGGCCTTTTCTTGCCATAAGACAGATACTGTAACAGTTACCAAAAAACTTTTAGGAAATATACTCCCTGCCTGGGTAATGCCTTCAATTATTTCTAATAATTGAGGCACTCATTTTACTAGGTAGGTCAATAAAGCCTTAAGAGTCTATAAACAAGGTAGGATTATCTTTGTCCCTGCCACCCTCAATCCTCTGGAAGGGCGGAGAGAACAAACAGCAAATTAACGCTTAAACTGTCTAAATTAACTGAGGACACCTTGGCCTAAAGTTCTTCCATGACCCTTATGACCACTTGAAGAGCATCTTTTGGAAAACAAGCTTCCTGCCTGTAGTATGACCCCTTGAAAACCTACATAAATTGGCCTCCATTGTAACATTAACCCCCTGCTTCCCCAAGCAGAATATAAGTCAATATTTTAAATCTCTAACAATTTATGCAAAAGGTTATCTCTAGGTGAGGGACACATTATCAGGTCCAAATCTCCCTCACACTCCTGACACCCCAACTTTTGGCAATTGGGTTAACTGGAAGTGACATCAACGGCTCTTGAGCCACTCTGGAAGGGACGTTACCAAGTACTTTTAACTTCTGACACTATAGTCAAATTAGAAGGGATTGAACCTTGGGCTCACATTGCACAACCTAAAAGGGTTCCATCTTCCAACAGCTGGACCTGTGACTGAGCCAGAGACCCAAAACTAAAATTTACTAGGACAAGAAGTAGACAGCTATATGAGTTAGACAACTTCCACCCAACATCAGGGAATAAGATCCCATGAACCCCTACATTCCTGTCACATTCCTTATCATATTGTTCTCTACAATTATTGTTGCATAACTATGTTTTCACACCCCTTTTGCACACCTTTTCCATCTTGCTTAGAAAATTCTACCACCAAAAAATGTTCAAACTCTTCTTGCTTGTGTCTTGCTTCCTTCTTGCCATAGCCCGGAAAGACACCACTACCAATCATTTTTCCCAAGCCAATGCAAAAGGAGGGTAGGGAATCTCACTGATTGTTGGATCTGTCATCATAAACCACAACTTGTACCTGATGCCAGATGTCCAACTGTTTTACCCATGACCAATCACTCTCAAATGCCACCTTTCAAAATATCACTGGCCCTCTATCTCTGCCTCTCTCGTCTCTACTGAGTCAGGTCATATCCCAGAAGCTGATCTCCCCTGCTTCCCATTTGCTCAAACATCAGGAAGGCCTTCATCTTTTCCCTATAACAAAGATAACATATAGCCAGTAGCTGTGCACCCTACTTTCCCACATCCCTCAGCAACCTGGCAAGATATGGCAACTCCCAATATAATGAAAATGGCAAATGGTTCATTCATATATCCAGAAAAGATGATCTCACTATCTCCAGGGACAGGCTGTACCACTCCAGTGTCTATTTTCCTTTATGGAGAAATGAAACCTCTACCAGTGGGCCACTCCCTGCATAGGCTGTTGAATAGCGGTGGTACAATGCACCCTCAGACGCCTTCTTGTTCTCTTAGAAATCTATAACAAATCCAAAACTTCACACTGGGCTACCCCACTTAATTTACATTACGTGGGGGTGTCAGTGATGCCCAATAAACCTCTTTCATTAGACTTTTATTGCCAATGAAATCATGATTGGAAATTTATCTATAAGAGTAGAAAAAATTGGTAATTCCACTGCAATAGCTATTGCTGTGCAACAACGTTCTTTAAATCCTTTAGCTAAAGTTATTTTAAAAAATAGTACTGCGCTTGACTACTTGCTGGCTAAGGAAGGAGGAGGTTATGTTGTCATCAATACCACCTGCTGTACTTGGATAAATACTTCTGGGGAAACTGAAACACAGTTACATGAAATAGTCAACCAAGCCACATGCTCAAACAAGTAAGTCCTTCCTCGAGATTGTTTTTTGATCTCTTTGATTTCAGTTGGTTTGCGTCTTGGGGTCCTTGTCTCAGAAGCATACTCAGAACATTGGGCATTTTACTACTCATGATAATCAAAATCGTCTCCTTGGTGTGCTGCATCCTTTAAAAGTTTTACATGCTTTCACCCAGCCATCTTGCTAGTGTCCACCAGCCTGGAATGACAACAGTGCGAAGAGAACAAAAACGACCAACCCTTCGACGTTTGTAAGCTAGAATTAATCACATACAAGCCGTCTAGAGCCAGCAGATGGTATCTCAGAGTGGTGCTAATGCCTTAAATTTTTATCTCTGCCCTTGGCTTGGCCAAGGGCTGGATCAAAATCTACTAGACCCAACTGGAGTTGCCTGTGCTAAGGCCCACATCAGCAACACCTAAATTTAGGTAAGTTTCTATCCCCTGTAAATATCTGGCTCGTCCAGGAAACAGACTTTACATCACCCAACCAGCTACTGTCAACTCCCTATTCTTATGCCAGCTAACTTCCTCATTGCTAAATAACTGCCTGCACTAACCCTATAGGATTAGGAAATGTAGTCTGTATTAACCAATGAAAATTTTCTCCCAATGTACTCTGCTCTTCTGTCTATAAAAGTCCATTGCTCTCTTTTATCAGCAGAATTCCTCTCTACCTCATGGTGACTGCAATCTCCCCAGTTCATGAACTGATTCAATAAAACTCTGAGATCTAACCAAATTTTGCTCAAGCTTTTATTTTAACACATCCAACATTTAAAATAATCTTCAAAGTAAAATCTTGGTTGTACGTGAGCTGCCTCAGTTGATTTATGGGGCTGTGAACATGAAGAGTTCATGTTTCTTTATGAGCTCATTATCTCCTAAAATGGTAAACAAACAAGCTGCCAGCTTTGGAAAGTTTTAAGCAAGAATGAGCTTTCTTTAAATTAGCAGACTTTTCAAAGAAATTTCATATTTGCAATACCTACCAAAAGCTGTCCAGCAAAGCAGACGAACAGGATAAAGGCAAGGGAGAGAAATGCAGCTCCAAAGGAAATTCCAAGATTGGACGTTCTATCAGGAAACAAAAAGGAGCAGGTTAGCAAGGAGATGGTTTCTAGTATACCGGAAATCCACCTATGATATTTTTGGCTTAATTAGAAAGTGGCTGCACTCTTTATTAATTTTTGGAGAAATGGAAATAGACATAACACAAATAAAAAATATAGCCACAGGGAAGTGTCTATAGTTTGGCTGCTGAACATGTTACGAATCATTAAAACTGCCCTGTTGAAAGCAAGGGCTTGAACAGATATTTTCACAGGGATGATCATAGTAGCACTATTCACAACAGCCGAAAGGTAGAGCGATCCATCAACAGAAGAATGGATAAACAAAGTGTGGTAGGTACAAACAATGGAACATTACTTAGCAATAAACAGGAATGAAGTGCTGATGCATGCTAAAACATAGATGATCCTTGAAAACATTATGCTGAGTAAAATAAGTCAGACACAAAAGTACAAATATTGTATGATTTCTCTTACATGAAATAACTAGAATAAACAACTTCACAGAGACAGACAGCAAAAGAGTGGTTTCCAGGGGCTTGGAGGAAGGAGAAAGGAAAGTTATTGATTGATGGGTATGGTTTCTGTTTGGAATGATGAAAATCCTCTGGAAATAGTGTTGAAGGTTACATAACATTGTCAATGTACTTAATGTCACAGAATTATACACTTAAAAAGGGTTCAAATGCTGTTTATGTTATGCATATTTTATCAAAATTTAAAAAAGTAAATAAAAAGAAAAAAAAACCACCAAAAAACCCAAATGGCAAACCTCCCTATAAGCATCAATTCTTTACTAAAGAAAAACAACCTTTTTAAACACCTCACCTATTCAGTCAGCCACTCCTGTCCTTCCCCCATCTTGGGGCAACTGAAGTCCTGGTAGCTGCAGGCTCACCTTCAAGTCTTGAAGACTTCACCTTCCACTATTATCCCCATTCATTAAGGGAACACTGATTCTTCACCCACTAATCTGACCTGTGATGGTTTGGAGACTTTATGGATCCCAGAAAAGTATGTTCTTAAATTAATCCATTCCTGTGGGTGTAGACCTATAGTAGGTGAGACCTTTTGATTAGGTTATTTCAACTGAGATGTGACCCACTTCATTCAAGGTGGGTCTTAAACTTCTCATCTGAGTCCTTTCTAAGAGGATGATAGACAGGAACAGCCCCAGAGAAGTTGAGAGAAAAAGCCTCATGGAAGCTAAGAGAGAAAGAAGCTAAAAGAGAACAGACACACAGAAAACAGGCTGCTGACTGCAGAAGCTGAAAGCAATGCAACCCGGGAGAGAAGGACCAGCAGATGCAGGCCATGTGCATTGCCATGTGACAGAGGAAGCAGCCTGGCTTCAGGAAGAAGGAATTGTTGATGCCTTAGTTTGGACATTTTCACGGCCTCAAAACTGTAAACCTGTAAGCTAATAAATCCCTACTGTTTAAAGCCAGCCCATTTCTGGTATAGTGCATTTCATCAGCTTTAGCAAATCAAAATATGACCCAAACAAAGTCACCTTCCTCCAACACTGATGCATACAAATGTTTACTGAGGCTTCCCAAGGTTTCATAGGTTGTGGTCTTGACACGATTGTGTGAGCCAATGAGCACACAAAATCATCCTGTGACCACATGAAGAAAATACCCACTAAGTTCAAAGTCGGCCACTGACAGGTCGCAGGTAGATTTAAGAATCTTTAAAGAACTGTATGCGTTTCTGAGAGGTTGCTTAAATAACCAAATAATTCAAAGCCATTAAGACTTCATTTGATCAAAGAATACAAAGGGAATAAAAAGGGCTGAACCACAAGGGAGAACCAAAGACAAAACTCAAAGGAAACATCAGAGGAGAGGTCAGGTGGCATCTTAGCCCAAATGGAACTAGTGCCAAAGAGGCTACCCAGAGACTGCTGACAAACAGAACCACACTGAGGAGGGGACAGCGCCCCAAATGGCAACACATAAGATGCAAAATCCAGAAGACAGTCAGCAAAAAGCTGACGTCACCTTCAGGTCAGTGCCCAAGGCTTTGCATACTTTGTTGATGGTCTCAAAGAATGAGTTTTTCAGTTTTATTATTAAGATCTATGCTTTCTGTTCATTTATCTATTTTATTAATTTCTGATTTAACTTTTAAAAATTCCCTCCTTCTACTTTATTTAGGTCTATACTGTCCTTGTTCTTGATTGTTGTTTATTGCCAATAAGGACAATTGCATTCCTATAACTACTACTCTGGCCTAATCTCACAGTTTTTGATTTATAGCTAGTCATAGTCATTCTTTTCTGATAAACCTATAATTTCAATTTTTTTCCTCTTGAAGAAGAGTTATGCAGAAGTATGATTTTTAGATCTTAAAAGGAGAGTATTTTTGGTCAGCCCTTGTGTTTTCTAATTTTGTTGGATTGGATTTTGGATTGTGGTTTCTATTATTTCTACTTTGACAACTTACTTTTCATCTGGGGTATGATAAATGTGTTCTACTTCTGTTATGTCTTATGGATTTCAGAAAATGATGTGTATTTTCTTTTTTCCTGGAAACAAAGCAATTCTGCAAAATATATCTGTTGACTTGAGCCTGCTGAGTTAGATAAATCTTCAATGGGTTTACTTATTATGGCTCAATTTGGTCTGTCAACTTCAGAATGTTTTAATGTTTTCAGCTAGGATTGTGGTTTGTCAATATATCTGAAATGTTTAATAGCTTTTGCTTTACTTATTTCAAAGAGATGCTGGAGTGCATAAAGATTCGTGATTGTTAAATTTTCTTGGTGATTGTACCCTTCCTCAATATAAATCTCTTTTCATGCCGAATGCTTTCTCCTTGAATTCTGTTTTTATTTATATTACTGCAGCTTTCTTCTTTATGTAAGCTGTTTCCTGGGATAGCTATTTTTCATCCTTTATTTCCAATCTTTCTCTGTCTTTTTATTTTAGCTAGATCTTTTATAGATATAGTATAGGTGGCCTTTGGCTTACAGCTCCAACCCATGAATCTCTTTCTTTGAATAGGGCATTTTTACCAATTCACAATTATGAAATTTATTAATTTATGACCAGTCTGTTTCATCTTATTTTATGTTTCCATTTATGAGTTTTTATTCTATTCCCATTTAGTTTGTTTGGACGAATTATGTTGTTTTTACTCCATTTTTTTCTTTTGTTTGGAAGCTTTATAACCAATGTTCTTGTACTGGCAAATATTAAGGATTTGAAACAGCTATTATCTTTCATATCAATTCTATTTTCTCCTCTCATTATATCTTTTCTTCTCTTCTTTAACTTCTCAGAATGAAATAATTTTGGATTTTGGACCTAGGGTACTAATTAATTTTCATTATGCAATTGCAATCATTTAAACTTAACTAAGTTCTATCGGCTTCTAGGCTGAACACAATTACTTAGATCTTGCCCCTATTCTGTTCTTTTAATCTTTAAATTAATATTAAATTAAATTTACACCCAAGTAAAATGCACAGAACTTAAGGGTACAATTTGGTGAGTCTGTACCAATGTATACATGTGTAACCAATATCCCAATAAAGACATAGAAACCATGACCTCAGAAAGTTCCCTCATGCCCCTTCTAGAAAGCTCTACACTCCCACAGGAAACTAGTGCTCTGAATTCAATCAATGCAGATGAATTTGGTCTCTTCTAGAATTTCATATAAATAGTATATAAAGAGTAAATGTAAATGGCAATATAAAGAGTATATAAAATATCTATTTTTTATACCTAGCTTCTTTCTCTCAACATGCTTTTGAGATTCATCCACGAGTGCATTGTTTTTAATTTTTGAGTAATATTCAATTATATGAATACACCTCAATTATTTTATTCATTTTCCTATTAATGCTTGTGGAGGTTTTAAAATACTGGTAAATTCCTTGAAATTCCTCTCTTCAAAAAGTTTGCATGTGAGCTGGATTTAGTGATAGCCTTTAATGAACAGAATGCGGAAGTGATGCGGTTAACTTCTGAGACCAGGTAACACAAAGCACTGCTGCTTCTGCCCTGGGCTTTTCAGGGTGAGTAGCTCTGTGGGAAACCAGTAGCCCACTGTGAGGACACTCAGGCAGCCTTACAGAGACCCACCCAGGGGAAAACTAAGACCCCTTACTGACAAGCAGTGCAACCTGCCAGCCACGTGACTGCACACCCTGAGAGCAGATCCTCCGGCCACTGTCAAGCCTTCAGCTGTCTGCAGCCCCAGCCAGTAGCTGACTGCACCCTCGTAAGGGCTGCCACGCCAGGACCTGGCTGAGCCTGATTTCCTGACTTGCGGGATACTGATTACGTGCTTCAACTTGGTGGGCCTGGGCCAGGGGACCGGATCCGCCCCTGGGGAGGGTGGTGGGCACGGGCGACAGCGCCCTCCACAGCCCCCCAGGCCTGAGAAAGTGAGGCCGGAGGCAGGCCCCATTTCCTCACCCAAAATACCACTGTTAGGGGAGGCTTGCCGGAGGGAACCGCCTTTTCCCCACCCCCTTATCTTGCCCGTACACTCCCCGTTGCCAGTGCAACTCCCACCACCACCAGTGCGCATACATTGTTGCCAGACACCGTTGCCAGAGCAACTCTCGCCCCTTTTCAATCAACCTCCGCGCCCTCTCAGAACCAATCCAAGCCTTTAACCTCTACAGCTACCCCGCCCTCTAAACGCCCGATATAAGCTTGTACTCTCCCCTAATAAACTCTCTTGGCTTCTTCACCCTCAAAGAACCGTGTCCTGCCTGTTCCTTCTCGCCGCCCTCCACACCTTGCACGCCTCCGCCGGGGACCGGGCCCAGTCCCCCGCCTCGCCCTCGCCTCCGGGAAAGAGCCCCCGCCGCCGGTACCCTCCGAGCAACGCCGAGAGCCGAGGGTTCAGCAACCGGCCGCCCCCCCCCCCCCCAGATAAATCAACTGCGACCGCACTGACTCGTGAAACTGGTGAGAATAATAAATGTTCACTGTTCTAAGCCATTAAATTTTGGGGTGAATTGTGAGACCATAAAAAACAACAATAACAATGGACATTTGAGTGGTTTCTGGGTTTGGCCTCTTTTGAAAAAAAAAAAAAGCAACTACTATAAACTTTTTAAGAAATTGCCAAACAGTTTCCCAAAGCAGTTGTACTATTTTACATTCCCTTGCTAATGTCGGTCTTTTAATTTTAGTCATTACAGTGATTCTGTAATGGTATCTCTTTAATTGTAGTTTAAATTGGCATTTCTCTAAAGGCTAAATTAATGTTGAGAATATTTTGATGTGCCTATTAGTCATTCATATAACTTCCTTAGAGTATTGTCTGTTCAGTCTTTTGCCAATTTTTAAAATTAGTTGTCTTTTTATTACTGAGTTTTGGGAATTCTTTATATATTCTAGATACAATTCCTCTGTCAGTTATATATACTGCCAAAATTTTCTCCCAATCTGTAGCTGGTGCAGATTTTAAATTTTGATGAAATCTAATATGTAACTTATTTTTCTTTTCTTTTTTTTTTTTCTTTCTTTGTCCTTTGTCCAAAATATCTTTGGCTACTTCAAGGTCGTAAAGATATCCTCCTATGTTTTTATCTGCAAGCTTTAGAGTTTCAACAACTTTTATGTTTAGGTTTAGGTTTCTGATTCATCACAAATTAATTTTTGTGTTTGGTGCGGTGTGATACAGGGGGTTAGTTCCTTTTTTTCAAATGGATATTTAGTTATTCCAGCACCATTTGTCTAATAGACTGCCCTTTCTGTTTTGGAGTGTTTTGGCACCTTTTCTGAAAATCAATGACTGCATAAATTGGGTCTATTTCTGTGTTCTCTAATCTGTTCCATTGCTCTATTTATCCACTCTTCGGCAAATACCCGCTGTCCTAATCATTGTAGCTTTAAAGTAAGTCTTCAGATCAGTAGTCTAATCCTCCAGTTTTGTTCCTCTTTTTCAAGTTTATTTTAGCTATTGCAGGCCTTTTGCATTTCCACAAAAATTTTAGAGTCAGCCTTTCAACTACCAAAAAGAAAGTCTTTTGGTATAATGATTGGATTGCTTCTAAGCTGATGGTTGTTTTGGGGAGAATTGATATCTTAAAAATATTGTGTCTTCCAATCCATTAACATGGATTATCTAATCATCACTGCAGGTATTTTTGCATTGTTTTAAGCAATGTTTTGTAACTTTTGGTGCAGTCTTCTTGCATGTCTTTTGTTAAGGTATGCAATATTTTATGGTTTTTGATGCTATTGAAAGTGGAATTAAAAATTTATTTTCCAATTAATTGCTGATAATTACAAAGAAATAAAGTTAATTTCTATGTATTGATCTTGTATCATTAGACCTTCCTAAATTCACTTATGAGTTCCAGTAATTGTTTTTTAGAGTACTAAAGATTTTGCACATAAACGTTATGTTATATGTAAATAAAAAGAGTTTTATTTCTTCCTTTTCAATCTGTATGACTTTTATTTCTTTCCCTTGCCTTATTGTACTGGCAAAGCACTCCAGGAGAATTATGAATAAAAGTGTGAAATTGCACATCCCTATCTTGTTTTCAAATTTGGGGAAATAGTTTGGTTCAATAATTCCTGAGAAAGAGTGATGTTAGTTGTAGGTTTTTTATAGACACCTAGTCAGATTGAGGAAGCTCTTCCGAATCCCTAGTTTGTCGAGTTTGAATTTTGTCAAGTGCATTTTGGCATCTATTGAGATGATCATATAGTTATTATAAGTTATTCTATTAATGTGGGGTCTAACTGATTTTTTAACATTAAAAAAACTTTGCATGTCTTTTGATTTTATGCACTTTTTATATATTTCTGGATTTGATTTGGCAATACTTTTATGAAAAATTTCTCTATGTTCATGGTGTTTAATTTTCTTTTCCTGTAACGTTCTTGTCAGGTTTTGATATTTAAGGTTGCTCTGGCCTCGTAGCAAGAGCTGGGAACTATCCTTGCCTCCTTTATTCTAAAAGATTTGTGTAAGTTTGTGCTATTTCATCTGAAAACATTTGGCAGAATTCACCCAGAAATCATCTGACTGTGAGGTTTTCTTTGTGAGAAGGTTTCTGAAAAAAAAAATCAACAACTTCAATAGATATATGCCCAACTCAAAATTTCTATTCCATTGTATATCAATTTTATTAAGTTGTCTTTTTGAGAAATTCCTCCATTGTATCTAATATGTAAATCTTTTTGGCCTAGCATAATTTATCTTATTAATGTCTATAGGATCTTGGTGTATCCCTTTTTATTCCTTATATTTTAGTTTGGATGTTTTGTGATTAACTCTTTCTCTCTCTTCTTTCTATTTACAGCCTTGTTAGTAGTTTAGGGATTTTTAAAAATCTTTTCCAAAAACTGATTTTGGGTTATTAATTTTCTTAATTGGTTGTTTTATATTTTATTGATTGATTATTTTATCATTTACTCCCTTATACATATTTGGATCAAATTTGGTCATCTTTTTACTGACTTCCTAAGGTGGAAACAGACTATTGATTATAAGCCTTTCTTCTTTTCTAAAATAAGCATTTTAAAGCTACAAGTTCTTCTCTAAATTACTGCTTTACCTACATCTCACACATTTTGATATGTTATATTGAAATTATCGAGTTCAAAATATTTTCTAATTTCTCTTTTGCTTTCTTATTTAACTCATGGTTTATTCAAAAGTATATAGTTTAATATTCAAATGTTTGGGGATATTTTAGATATTCTGTTGTTATTGATTTCTAATTTGATTTTGTTGTGGATAAAGAGGAGACTAAGATTTTTATCTTTTCAAATTTATTTCAATTTTTTCAAATTTATTGAGATTATTTTATGGCTTAATATGTTATAGTTGGTCGATGTTTCGTGTGACGTTTACAATAATGAGATTCTGCAGTTGGGTTTAGTGTTCTATGAATGTCAATTAGTTCTAGGAAGTTGGTAGTCCTGTTTATATTATTTATATCCTTACTTATTTAGTAAAGTATAAAACGAGATATTAAACATCTAATTATGATTATGAGTTTGTTTAATTCTCTCCTTGGTTTTATCAGTGTTTTTATTTCATGTATCTTACAGCTTTGTTATGGGGTATATACATATTTTATGATTTTTATATCTTCCTGAATAACTGACCCTTTCATCATCACCACTGTCTCTCTTTATCTTTGATAATACTTCTCTTCATGTCTACCTGTGCTGATCTTAATATAGGCACAGTTTTTTTATGTTTATTCTTTACATGATATATGTTACTCATCTTTTTCCTTAAAACCTGACTGTCATTTATATTTAAAGTGCATTTCTTGTAGGCTGCATATGGCTTGCTTGTGCCTTTATTTGGAGGGTTTATTCCTTTCACACTTGATATGGTTGATTTTAAGTTTGCCATCTTACTATCTACTTTACTTGTACATGTGGTCCACTACATTTGTTGATATCGTTTATTTTAAATTTACCATCTTGCTATTTGTTTTCTATTTGTCTCATGTCTTGTTGTTCCTCTGTTCCTCCTTCATTGACATTTTTGTTCAATTGAATATATTTTAGTATTTCCTCTGATGGCATTTTAGCTAAACTGCCTTGTAATGTTTAGTGATTGCTCAAGAATTAAAATATACATTCTTAAATTACCAGAAGTTATCTAGCATTAATATCCGTAGTACTTCAAAAATTATGTAAGATCCTTTTAACAATATAGTCCCATCCTCCTTCCCATTGGAATTCTTAGTACATGTCATTATTTCTGCTTTAATCAATTGGCTGCCTTTTAGAGAAATTAATAAAAGATAGAAAATATAGTCTCTCATATTCTCTCACTTATTTAGCATGCCCAGTGCTCTTTATTCCCTCCTGTAAATTCAAGTTCTTATTTCTTACCATTTCACTTCAATGTGAAGACCTTTCATTAGCATTTCATGTAGTGCTGGTTTGCTACAGCTTTCAAGAATGAGTTTTATAAATGCTTGTTTTCTAAATTGCATTTTAATGTTTGTTTTTGAGGACTGGTTATTCCACTATGCAGACAGTTGACAGAGATTTGGGAGTTGGGGGAATACATGCAGGACAGCCCGTGTGTTTGAGAAAACATCAGGGGCGTTAAGAGTCGGCTCCCAACATTTTGTGATGTTCCACCAGAAACAGTGAAGAGGATCTCAGAGGAGCTGGTGATATTTATGAAGAATGTATCTAATGACCACCATTTTGCTCTTCAAATGTCAGAATCCTCTAACAGGGTCTGATAATGGAAAACAATGTTACTAACACCATTAGCTACCTGTCTCTGCTTTAGTGGATGTATGACAGGTGCCCGTTTAACCAGAGGTGATTATTCTTAAAAGTTTGTTATGACACACCCTATTGAAATGGACTCAAGAGATACAGAAAATATAAATAGATATATGAAAAATAAAGAGCTAGAATTAGCAATCAAAAAACTACAAAGAAAAGCTCAGGTACAGATGGCTTCACTGAGGAATTCTACCAACATTTAAATAATAATTAATGCCAATTCTTCATAAGCTCTTCCAAAAATATAAGAGGAGGGAACCCTTCCCAGCCCATTCAATGAGGCCAGAATTATCCTGATACCAAAACCCAACAAATCTATAAAAAGGAAGGAAAACTACAGACCTATATCTCTTTGAATATGGACATAAAAATCCTCTACAAAATATTTTCAAACCAAATTCAGTCACATATAGAGAGGATTATACACTATGGTCGAGTGGGATTTATCCCAGGAATGCAAGATTGGTTTAACATCTAAAAATCAATTAATGTAACATACCATGTTAATAGAATAAAGGGGAAAAAACCATGATCATCTCAATAGATGCAGGAAAAGAATTTGATAAACTCCACTTCTTATTCCTGATAAAAACAATCAATGCACTAGTATCAGAAGAGAACTTCTTCATCCTGATAAAGAACATGAAAAACCCACAGCCAGGGTCAAACTAAATGCTGAAAAACCAAACGCTTTCTCCCTAAAGATCATGAAGAAGATAAGGATGTCTAATTTCACTATTTCTATTTAACCTTGTTCTGGAGGTTCCATTCAGGGCAATTAGGCAAGAAAATGAAATAAATCATCCAGATTGGAAAGGAAGAGTGAAAGTATGTCTATTTGTGGATTATACAATCTTACGTATAGAAAAGTATGTTATGATCTGAGATCCAGACTCAAAGGCTGCTCAAACTCACTGACATGCTCAGCCTGAGACAGTGCAGTGTTTGAGTCCATGGCATATTGAGATTTTGTGCAGATGAATGCACTTCCCATCCCATGAGTCAGGGAACAAGGGGTGCCATGATACATGGTGATGGTTGGTCAGAAGTTCCTAATTAAAATCATTCATCCTGCCTGTTTTAATAAAAGCTCGTTCAGGCCCATTAAGCATGCCAAGATGTTTGTGTAACTTAATCAATTTTAATTAGCATTCTGGTTACAAAGCTGTTTCTTCTTAACACACAAACATAACTGATTTATACACTTACTGGAAAGCAAACTTCACTCTTCTCTGTCGTGAGGAAGGAAAAATTACACTCTTAAGTGAACTTTTTGACTCTGTCACTTTAATCAAGCCTACTATTACAGTATTTAGAAGATTTACAGATTTGAGATAAGGCCCTTTCCCTTTTCTGGTTCTTTTTTTCCCATCAGTTTATTGCCTTCATCAGACACCCTCACCTGCAATACCATCTTCCCTCGCTCTCTGGTCTCTTACTCCGTTTATTTGTTTATTACATTATCATCACCTCTCCCAATAGCATGTAGGTTTTATAGGAGAAGGGCTTTGGAGACTACTGCTGCTTTCCCAGCATCTCTAACTGGGTTGGTATGTGGTCCCAATAAGTAGCCATCAGATGTTTCCATGAATGAACGACTGAATGCATGTATGAATTTCAATTCTATGTACCTTCATATATATTTTATGTTCTTTTCCTGTTGTAAATGCTCAGAAGATAACCTAGATAGAAAGCAAAGTTACACTGGTCTGTTGCATCAAGTTAAAACTTGTTCAGCTCCCTTTTCAATCTTATTGCTCCTCAAATCTTACTATACCAGTGGCATGTTGCTAGCAACTAAAATCAGTTATCATTTCTGGAGAGAACATTGGTTCACAGAATATGCATTTTTCCATGATAATAGAATTTTCAGTGCGGGAACTGACCATATTGACTAAAGTCTACATATTCCAGCCTCCCTTGCAGCTAGATTTGGGTATGTGACAATGAACTTTGTTTGGGATATAAACTGAAGAGTCAGAGGTAGCTACTGTGAGTTTTCTGCAAGATAGCAGGTATGGACCCTTTTGCCCTCTGATTCTTGGTCTGTTCCTCCATCCTGTTGCTTAGAATGTGGATACTGCCATCTTAGAGGATGGAGATGAGAAGCGAAGCCCAGGAACAGTAGGGTGAAGAGTCAGAGGGAGCCTGTGTCGCCAAGGACTCTGAGAAATGGAGCACTGCACCAGCCCTTGGCTGCCCATCTCTGGGCCTTGTTTATGTGTGGGAGAATTAAACTGCTAACTTACATTCAAGGCAGTAATTTTGAGGTATTTCCTCACTGTCAAATGAAAATAATTCAAACCAGCATATTCATCTTTGTAAAAGCTATGTGGTTCCTTTAGCTCTGGCAGTGAGAATTACCTTACTTTTTTTTCTCTTCCTCCATCCCTCCTTTCCTTTCTTTTTCTCTCACCCTTTTTCCCTCTTTATTTCTTTCTCTCTTCCTTCCTCCCTTCCTTCCTTCCTTCCTTCCTTTCTTTCTTTCTTTCTCTCTTTCTTTCTTTCTTTCCTTCCTTCCTTCCTTCCTCCCTCCCTCCCTCCTTTCTTCCTTCCTCCTTCTTTTACCCATTCATTCACTTTACTTTGCCCTAAGATCCACAGTCACCACATCTAGGGACACAGGAAATAACTAACTTCATGATATCGAATGTTTGAGCCCACAAATTTGCTTGCCCACCACGGCAAACTGCCTCCACAATAGCTAATCTCTATCCTTTGTGTTTAGAAAACCAAGTCTGTTTTCAACGGACATTAACAATCCCACCATTAACTTTATTCTTTTTTTTTTTCCTTTGTAGACATAGAAACAAAACAAAAGTAACTCTTTTGAAATGTCTGTTAAAGTACAAAAAGAATCTAAGTAGAAATAATAGTCCTAAGATATTTAAGATTATAATTTGGCTACTAATTTTTCTTAAATGTAATTATTCTCAATTCAACTTGGGCTAATGAAACCCATGATATTTAATTAAATTTATTAGAAAAATCATCACTGTTTTAATAATTACTCATGCATGGTTTAATGTCATCTATTTAGTTTGGCAGACAGGATTAATGAAACTATTAAGGCAAAAATAATTCATGCTTGATCATGTTTGATCTTTGAATAGAAGTCACATTTCTGATAAATTTATACTACAGGGCAGGCAGAAGTGGAAGAACAACTCTAAGAAGAGAAGCCAACCAATAATTTAATTACGTCTATTCAAATGCTGAGATGAGAGCCAGATTCAAAAATTAGGGGTCAAGTAGGAATGATATAAGGAATCCCCACAGAAAACACTTCCCCAAATTGGTCCTTTCACAATCACAAATTCCTCTCTTATTAGTTATGTCATCATTTACTCAGTCATTCACTCATTATCCATTGAATATTTTATTTCCTTTTTTTTTTAAATGAGCCCAGTTAAAACAAATAAACAGAAAAACAAAACAAAACTATAATTCAACAAGTTAAGAAACTAGTAAGAGGATGCCAGTAAATATGCCAGAAATTCAACAGAAGCAAGAGGCAACATTATACCAAGAAAAATGCTTCATATAATATAACAAAAATATATATGTACTAAACAGATGAGCTCATAAGCCAGAAAAAGATGTTATCAGACACAAAGAGAATATTCAAAAGCAGAATGCTGAGAAGTATTGACGCTAAACGGCACAAGGGGATTCAGGAATCCCGGGGGCTGATACATGGCATAGAGCTTGAGGTCTGTCTACATGTAATAAATGATACTGTCAGGCATTGGATTAGTGAGAAATTTGAACTATGCTTTTGGATAAAAAGTCAGGAGCCATGAAGTGCTGGCCCACCAGGGAATAGAGAACAGAAAACTTTGTCCACTGGTCTGGCAATTTTCAGAGAAGCTGACTGATTGCCAAGAGCCATGAGTATAAAAGGGTCATCTACGAAAACTGATATACCCAATCCTGCTCTCTGCCAGGGTCTTGATCCAAATTCACATGATTCATTCATGTAGGACCCTGGACTTAAGGATTTAGCAAAATATTTTGATTTTAATGGATGAATCCTTTGGGTACCTGGAAGAAATAAATTGAAAACTATCCCATAGGGATGACTTCGCAACCTGGAACACATGAGAAACTCATGGCAAAATCCCTTGCTGCTGATGAACTCACATTCAAAATTTCAGATAACACTTAAAAATTCAGATAACACAAGGAAACGCACCACTATGAGTCAACAGATAGACTAAATGCCAGAATTCACTTATTTATGGGCTATAATGACAGAACAAGCAAGCAATGTTTTCAAGTATATATGATTACATGTGCAGAGAAATGAAAAGTGAACCCCACAGATGAAATATAGAATTATGAAAATTTTCAGGTTTTAAAAAGAACCAAATATTTTTCTTACATATGAAAAAATAATGATTGAAATTAGAAACACAGTAGGGATGAGGAAATCCCAGAATGCAGCACAAAGAAATAAAGAGGTGGAATCCCAGAGGAAAAATTACCAGAGCTGGGACACAGAATAAAAAACAAAACATACAACTAATAAAAGTCTCAGGAGGAAAGAAGAGAGAAAATAGAGGGCAAGCGATATGTAAGAAGAAAAAGAGAATTTTCAAGAACTGATTGAAAAGTCACAATGGGTCACTTAAGTAAATAAGAACAAATATACATCAAGAAACTCTATAGTGAAAACACAGAAAAAAAAAAAAATATCCAAAAGCATACAGAGAAGAAAGTCAGAATACTTAAAATGAGTGAGGCTGAGAGAAGACATCTACCATCTCACTAGCAACAAAGGAAGCTGGAAAGCATTGGAATACCATCATAACATTGAGGGAAAATAGGTATTAAACTGGAGTTTTGTACCCAGTTAAACTATCTTATTAAAGAGCCAAAGTAAAATAAAGCAGATAAAGATTTTAATACAAACAAAACATAGCAAATATTGATACTCAGCCCTCAATAAAATAGCTAATAAATGATATATAATAACAAGAAGAAAAATAAACTAGAAGAAAGGAATAATTTTTTAAAAAAGCATTGATGAGTAATAAAATTGTTAAAGTGTGTAGGTAAATCTAGTAAATTTTAACTATGAAATTAATCTGGAGCTACAGTTCTAGGAATAATTTCATAGATGATAGAATAAGATAATCAGATGTAAATACTTCTAAGTCTCTATTTTTTATTTTTTTATTTTTTAGAAGAGAGATAATGACTAATGTTAGAATTTAGTAATTAAAAAATATATGTTAACATTTTAATGACCATCTTTAAAAGAAAAATAAATAGAAAACATGCAACTTCCTAACCAGTAAAGAAAACAAAAGAATAAAAAAAAATTGATCAATCTTCTAAAAGTTAGGGAAGGGGAAAACAAATCAAAGAAAAGCAAGGAAATCGAACCACAAAATAAAATGGTAGAAGTGGGTCCCCACACAACAGTAAATAAGATGAAAACACAAGTGGAATAGAGTCTCATTAATAAACAGGAAAACATCAGATTGAATAAATAAAAAATGAAATTCAAATAGATGCTCTCTGCAGGAAGTGTACCCAAATAATAACATCCTGAAGGGCACCAAAACATATCTACAGTAAATAGAACACAGGACTAACATTTGTAAAGTCTGGATTGTGGCACATGAGTATTTGTTCATGTTACTTTCTGTGCTTTTATCTCTCTTTGAAACAGTCCATAACAAGAAAAATTTTAAAGCAAAATATCTAAATAAAACCAGGATATTAATATAATGATATGATGTAAGGAATATAAAAATAGTCTTCAAATAGTGAGATGTAGAAAAATAAATGAAACTACCTAATTAAGAATAAAAATAGGAGCCCATTCCCTTTGTTAACATTTATTTTGCTTATACAACTTTTTAAATGCTCTTCTTGTCTTCCATGTAGTAAGCCTTATATGTTCAGGGACAGTTTTCTTCCCGTACTGTGTGGTGCAGGCCTAGCATTTAGTAGGAGGTTAATTTGTTAACATTGTTTTGAATGAAAAACTTATCTGTTGACATTGGGAAATTCCACTGAAGGTTTTGTAAGTCTAGAAGGGGGGCTCATTTGGCCCATGTCTTTCAATGCTGATTTACTGCAGGGAGGGGAGGAGATGTCTTGTGGGTAGATAGCTTTAGAATTCTACATATTGGAATAACGCTTCGACTTGTTGTTACTTCTATAAATGCTGTCACATGGGCTTAGCCCCCAGGTGCAAATCCTTCAGGGCACCAAGGGAGAAAGATAGGCTGCTTCTTTCTGGTTTGCTAAGCATCTTCATGAGATAAAATGCAACACAAAACTCAGCAGTTCCAGTTACCCACAAATGCTGGCTGCACCACTGAAATTAAATGCAAGCACACAACTAAATCCTACATGACTGAAAATGGTTGCTTTGCCTTTACAAAGTTGATAACGATAAGGGGAAGGAAAATATATCCTGAAATTTTTTTCTATGTCCCCAATTCTGGTAAGAAGAACAAGTGCTTTGTTTTTCTTTCTTTTTCCTTTCTGTTAAACTGTAAAATTAGAAAGAATCTGTTCTATAAGGGAGCTTAAAGGAAGTCACTCGGTTTATATTGCACTCATTCAGAAGATTCAGGAGAAATATTATCTAGAAACCTTGAGTAACTGCTTTTCAACACTAAGTGGAATTTAGAAAGAGTATACCCCAGGGTGTGAAAGTGAGGATGAAATCTGGTTTGCTCAGTTTCTCCTTTTGTGCTCCCATCCACGTCTCTCCTGGGAGCGATGGCTGCAGAGAGTGAACTTGAGAGAGAAACAAGGGGAGTATAATTCACAGAATGCGGAAACAACGATGGATGGGTGCGGAAAGTAAGCCTGGAGCAATTCTGTCCTTTCAATATAAGTTAATGCTATTTGTTTATTACAAACATCATCTCTTGATTTTCCTTACTTTCTGTTAAGTACATTGGACCACATTTCATAGACTAGGCCTCAGAACAATACAGACATCAAAATAAGAAGGTTAATATTTTTTAATCCCTATAAGCTGAATCAACATGACCACTTTGAAAATCCAATATACCATGACTAAGCATGACAAATAGGGACCCATTACCATCACAGAACATGAGCTAATTCCCCACTGTGACGTGTTAAATAGACTCTCAGTTTGGGAATTAGCCTCCTTTCATACTTGCCAATGTAATTGGATTCCAGTGGAAAAAGCACACCACAAAGCAAGTGAGAATTCCAGTGGAAAACCATCTATACTTACTTTGGTAACACAAGGATTTGCACAATAAAGATGCAGAAGAATATGAGACAAGCACAGGTCACATAGTACTTGAACGCTGGCAGCGCAGTTGCTCGGTACTAAGGGGAGGAAAGAAATCATTAATAGGGCTGCCTACAATTATCCAGCCACCTAATTGTACCTAGGATGCACACAGGCATATAAATTATAGATTGTGGCAAAAATGAGCTACGGATGATGGCTCTCCATCTCAGAGGTGTTTGGCACAAGGCCTCCTCCCTTTAAAAGATGAATGAGTGACTTCCAAATAATTACAATGCTAATGAGTGGAACTGTTCAGAAATCCATTTATATGTAATCGAATCCCTAAAGTAAGGGGAGAGAGGGCCCCTGACCAGAAAAACTAGTGAATGAATCCAGGGACAAACAGAACGTTCAGGTGTCCTAGTTCATCTGCAGATCTGATGCCTGCACATATCGGAGGAATTTTACTTTGTAATAGTATTGAAGAAATGTGAGATTATTTGTTCATGTTTAGGTCTTATCTTAACACTACTTAAGAGGTGATGAGTAAAGTGACAAGACAGAAAAGTCATTGGGCTTTGATCCAGGTACACAACCAACCCATTTGCTTGTGCAGGTTCTGGCAGGTGGACTCCTCTTTCCCCTTGTCCCACACAATCAGCAGGGCCCACAGGGCTTCTCATCCCATCCAGGAAAAACAGACCTGTGTGGCAGTCCACCTGGGAAGGTGCCTGCTTGGCCCAGGTGCACTTAGGAAAGGAGCCACCAGGCTGCAGCCATGAAGAAGATGATGATGATGATCTCTAGCACATGCAGCACTTGCCATGGGTGAGGCACTCCAGGTGCCTCTGTGTATCTATTATTCATTTAATCCTCTCCACAGCCCTGGGAGGCAGGAACTGCTATTGTCCCTAGTTTTTGATGAGAGAACTGCAGCCTAGAACGACTAGGTATCATTCTCAGGCAGAAGCAGTTACTACATCGTGAAAGCAGGACGTTCATGCTCCCAATCCCATGACTACACCACCTTGTAAAAGAGGATTTTATAACACAATAAAAGGAAATAGACTTTGTCATTGAAACTTCCTGGAAACGTTGACAAGTTGCATAAACTATATTTGCATAGCCTGTTTCCCAAGTTATGGGGAAACACGTTTCTTGGATGTTAGCCTGAGGAGGGCTCAATGATGGATCTCCAGCGTGTCCAGGGGTGTTTCTCTTCCCATACACCTTGTGGCCTACTGTGATGGAATTGTGTTCCCCCAAAACACATGCTTAGGTCCTAGCCCCCAGTCCTCTGAATGTGAACATATCTGTAAACATGAGCTTTGCAGATGCTATTAGTTAAGATGAAACCAAGCTACATTAGGGTGGCCTAATCCAACACAACTGGTGTCCCTGTAAGAGGAAATTGGGATGCGGCACGAGAAGCAGAGGAGAGTGATGGCCTTCTGTCAGGGGCAGGGCTTGGTTATGCCACTGTAAGCCAAATAACACCATGGAATGCTGGTCACTACCAGAAGCCAGAGCAGAGGTCTGGAATGGATCATCCCTTTAAGAGAGAGCCCTGCCCCGCGGACACCTTGATTTTGGACTTCCAGCCTCCAGAACCCTGAGACAGCAGGTTACTCTTGTTTAAGCCAACTGTCTGTGTAACTTTTTCATAGCAGGCCTGGCCAACTAAGACACTGCCTCTTACTCCTAAGGAGCAAACCAGAGAGAAGTTAACAAAATATGAGCTTGCACCTTTTGCTCTCTAAAATTTGCCTTAAAGGGGGCCTCTGTAAATATGTAGATGAGGGAAATGGTACGATGATCACCTTCTGGCTTACAGGATTTTTTTTTTTTTTTTTTTTTTTTTGTGAATTTTGTGACTTGATAGGAGAATTTGCATGCTGATGAAGTACTATTAGCATAATCACTGAGAAGTGATTACGTTCTTTGCATTTAATTACATCCTTATCAGAGCTTTGTGCAGAGATTTGAATTGGAATTGGCAATAAGGCATCAAAGCAGGAAAAGGGACTTCTACTGGGAAGGAAAGCATGTGATATTTAAACAACTAGCCATTAACATTTGCTAAACTTATTCAAGGATGAGGTGGTCAATAGTGATAAATTATATCAAATATCAGTTTGGTAAACCATCTGTAGTCAAAGTCCTTTACTTAGAAATAGACAATCTTCTTGCCCACTAACAAAAGAAAGTTTATTCCAATGCTGATGAATTTTGCAAGGAATTTTGATATTTTATATTTCCATTCAATATCCTAAGACAATAAACTGAGTTGTCTCAAGAGAATTTTAATATCAGTGCAGTGGCACATAAGCCTGCATTATATGGTTGGATGTGGAAATTACCTCTAACTCTTGTTTATTTTCTAGATCAACTCAAAACAAAGGCAAATGAAATAAAGTTGTTCCAGAAGAAAGGATGTCCTTTCTGCCATAGTTACTTAATTCATTTTAGCAAAATCATGCTAAGCCTGATAGGTAAAAACTGAATATCTGCTTATTTATTTTTGCCCTGAAATAGTTCTTACTTTAGGAGTCATATTATATCAAATATGAAAGTTTCAATATCCGATACAACCTTAAAAATTTGGGTTTTCTAGTTTTCCTGAATTGGTGCTGTATACGAATCTCATATTTTTGTCAAAAAGTTACAGAAATCTCTGTAAAAACTCTGTACATTTATCAGGAAGGATTCTGTCTTCTTTTAAAACAGTTTCTAAGAAAATTCTGCTTTGAGAAAGCCAATATCAGCTCCTGGTCTTTTCCCTTAACCCCGAATCTCAAACATGTAGGAGCCATCATTTATACAGGAAAGTTGAGTACACTGGCTGGCTAAGGATAGAAACTGGCTAACACGAAATTTTATAAAGCAATATATGCATTGAAGAATCACACAAAAAGTCAGAGTTCTTGTACAATTAGAGGAAGTTTAAATGACATTTGTAAATACCATGAGCACAATCTCATGAAGGAGTTTTTTACTAACATTTCAGAAAACAAAACAAAACAAAACAATTGATTTTGAAGAAAAAATAGCTTACTTCTTTTTCTAGTATTTTATTATAGAAAAGCAGTGAGATTCTCTGGATGTCTTCAGACTTGAGCCATTGCCTGGAAATAAAAAGTACAGGCACATCATGAAACAAAACCTCCAACCAAACATCTGGAATTACTTTTTAAATGAATTGTCTTCTTCTATCTTTATTATAAGCCTTCTGAAATCAAATATTTCTAAAAAATGTTAATGCCAAATAACTGGATGTAGAATCTAAGGACTGTTAACAGCATCTGCAAATAGAATATTTGTAATCATCCACTGCCCTCTTTGGTAAAGTCTGTATTACACACCATCTATTATGTCAAATTTAAACTCATGTTCTCCAAATTAAATAACTAGGGAGATAACTGGTCAAAAAGATCCAAGTACATCAATTAATTTATTTCCTGAATTTTTACTGAAATCACATGGGATTTCCATATCCTGAAGGACTTGGTTCACGGAGAAGCACCATTTTTCTTAGCTTATAGAAAGCAACCCATCACAGAACAGCAAAACTGTTAGAAGGTCTTTAAGTTCTGCATTCTTGCTTCTTTTACACTTAGTGAAAAATACTCACATTACCATTTTTTTCCATTTATACAAAGTAAATATAGTGTTTGAATACAGCTTTCAAAAAAATTGATAAAAAAACTAAAATATCAAGCAATCAGTTCAGACCCCGAACATAATATGTTGATGCAACAAATGTGGACATGCATAAATACATGCATCTCTCTCAGATGTTGAAAAATAAATAAAAATAAATAAAAATTTTATGGAAATATGCATTCCTACACATTGATAGACTTTTAGAAATCTGTTTTACAAAAGTGGTTGTAAGTAGAGAATGAGCTTAAGGACAAAACATTTTCACTAGCATATTCTACAAAATTGTAAGCTAAACAGTGGCAGTAAGCAGCTGACCAAACATTCACACAACCCCTGATACAATCACACGTTTGGCAATAAGATAAACATACACTTTATGAAATATGGTGACAGAAATAGAAAGATACACATTTTTATATTCATGAGTTCAGGAATGTAAGAAGAAATCCAAATCTATGCACCAAGAAAAATGTCTAGAACATATTACTGAATGATTTGGATCATAAGTCATGGGGGAATTTATATTTCTATTTTACTAATTTTTCTTTAATACTTTAAAAATAAAAAAAAATAACAATCTCCAATACATTTATCTATGTATATGCAAGTATATATGTACATCTATGTGTATATATATGTAGGCCTATGTCTACAAGTACATCTGCATCTATATCTACATCCTATATCCATACAGGCAGACGTCAGAGATATTGCATGTTCAGGTCCAGACCACTGCAATAAAGCAAATTTTGCAATAAAGCAAGTCACAAAAAATTCTTGGTTTCCCAGCACATACAAAAGCTATGTTTATACTATACTGTAATACATGCAATAGCATTATGTCTAAAAAATGCACATATCTTAATTAAAATATGATACAGAGATGTAAAATGAGCACATGCTGTTGGAAAAATGGCACCAATAGACTTGCTCAACGCAGTGTTGCCACAAACCTTGTTTGTAAAAAGCACATCTGCAAAGAGCAATAAAGCGAAGTACAATAAAACAAGGTATGCCTGTGTCTATATCCATATCTAGCTCTACTTATACCTCTGCCTATACCATCTTTATCTATATATTCAGATAATTTATATTAGTGTATTATGTTCAACGTATATTTCCAAAAAATTTCATACTTGTTGAAACAATTGTTAATTTATGTGACTTTCTTAATATAACACTTGTTTAATCCACTGGTGACATTTCTGTGGATTTCATCTGAGATAAATTTAGGAGATAAAGGGGAAGGCCTTTGAGGAGAAAGGAAAAAAAGGTCAAGTGGAGATTTCACCCAGCATCGGCAAGTACGGCCACCTCGGATTTCAGAGCACGGCTTCTAAGTGTGGGATGATGTTTAAAATGATGGACCACAACACATCAATCACCTAGGTTAAACCAGGAGACCCACAAGCTTAAGGAAATGTGCAGGTCCACCTGGAAAGCCCTGACACCGGGGAACTCTCCAGAGTCCCCACCACGCACTGCACACACTCGAGGATTAGCTCACATACCCCAGACAACCAAACCAGGGGCAGTGTACTCCCAACTCTGGCAGAGAAGTCAATCCTGGATTCCAAGATGACTGCCATTAAAAGCAACAACAAAAGTATTTTCTTGATTCAAGGTTGTAAGCTTTAGGTCTCAGGAAAATAAACTTTTGCTATTTCTAATTGCTGTTCAAGCTATAGAAAGATGATATTGTTCTGTTTTATAAGACTAGCTGGAGGAATCAAAGGTTGTTTAATATTAAAAGGGCTAAAAAATAAAATTTAAAATAAAGCTTAACCATGCTCACTTTTAGAACTGTGTACTTATTACTGGATATTGAAAGATGTATAATGTATGCAGGTAACTTATTAAAAAATGTTTTTTTCCTTACTGAGAAAGGAAAATCTAATTTTAAAATGTTCCTGGATAATATAAGCTTGGAAATGAGAGTGAAATTTATCAAGTGGATATAAAATTAGCTCCCCATTTATTGGCGGTGCCCAGCCTTCCTGGATCTAGGTTTGAGTTACCTGTCTGTCCTTCAGGTGGAAGGGAAGTACCCAGAACTGGGCTTCAGGGTCCCCACTGCCAAGCACCGTGCTTTATAAGCCATGAGAGCCTGAATTCCAAGCCTTCTTTCGTCCACAGCAAGTCGGGTTTGCCTGTGGCTTCTTCATTGCTGAAATAACTGATGGACCTCATTCTTCTCACCTTGTCTCAGAATTAAGGCGTTCATGTGCAGTCCATAGACTTAACCCATTTCCATGAATTCTCTCAAGTGGCTTCAGTTTGGAGAAAATTCAGAAATTTATGAATATGATTTTGAATGGGAAAGAGCTGTGTGGACTGGTAAGGGTTTTCGCTTTTCGCTTTGAATTTGTACTACCTTGAGGGAGAGAGAGGAAGAAGGAGAGAGCAAGCGAGCCTGTGTGTGTGCATTATTCATGGTCTCATGACATTTCTTCTGGCCCAAATGACCCACGACATGAAGGCGGGCCAGCCCCCGCCCCCTTGGGCCACAGAACAGGTGGTTCCTTATTAATTTACGCGGCGCTGTCTTCACCAGGTTCAGACCCAGGGGAGGAAATTCTAAACAGAAGACTCTTGACTCAAGGTGAGGAGCAGATGTGCACCCGCGTTCTCAGCTGGAATTATTCTGGAAGGTAAGACCACGGCTGCTCACGGCAAAGGGGACACCACGATGGGGAGAAGGCCTCTTCCTGACTGCACCACAGGTCCAAGGCCTGGCTGACCTGCGGCATTTGGGAGAGGCGGCCCCGGCTCCGGGCTTGAGACGAAGGTTAGATTTCAGTGTGGAGGGTCCCGTCTTCCTTCTGAGACACCTCTTTTCTGTCATCCCCTTGCTCACTAACTACCATACACTCATGCATATTTAAACTTTGGGGTCACACCTCCGTCATTAATTCACTAGCTACTTTCTTCCTTTACAAAACAGCCAGCGTTTTCCCTATCACCTTTTCACATTACCTCGCTCCTACCCTGTGTGTGTTTGTATATAACAAATTTAGGAGCACCTGAGGCAGGCAATCCCATTCTGAATATGTCCTATACAGCACACTCCTGTATTGAGAGAAAAACGTTGCTGGGATGAAGCTGGGGGTGGGCAGCCTGGGCACCTCCACCCAGGACGCCTCCCCTCTCCCCTCGGTGGCTCTCCAGAGAGGCGCTTTCTGCTAAGCCTCTGGGTGCTGAGCCGGCTTCACCCCCACCGCACCCCACCCAACCAGACTGGGACCAGGTCAGAATCTCCGAGCCTCTGCCCCGGGCTTTGGCCCTTCTGTGGGGGTTCTTGTGAAGGTTGACCTGCGTCGCATCCCACGCTGTCCGAAGCATCCTCCACAGACGCCAGAATGGATCTGGTCACACATTCGTTGCTTAGGACCCTTCTTCCAACACACTTCAGGCTGACGTCCACACTGCTTCACGGAGAAGATGCCCCTTCCCCAGGGAGATGCCCGTGGGGGACCCTCTGCCCACTGTGTGGGAACCCACAAGCACACCTCTGTGTCTGGGCCATGCTGCTGGCCCGTCAGCCTTCTCTGTTCTTTCTAACTTTTATTTCCTCTAACATTTAGCTCAGGGGTAACGTTGTCCAGGAAGCTCACGATTCTGCAGTCCAACTCAGGTGGCGTCCTCTGGGCTGCGATTATCATCTCTACAGAGTCCCATCCTAGCACAGGCATGAGATGCTTTGTCTTTCCCCTTACTTGGCCTGTTAGGTCTTTGAGTGGAGAAGAGACACCTGTGTCTTCTTGGGGTGCCCAGTGCTAGCAAACACCGGGCACTCACTCGGCATTTAATAAATGCGTGTTAAATGGAGACATGAATGACTACATGAAAATCTGCATACAAATAACTGTTTTATGTCACCAGCAGGAAACAACTGAATGGTACATCAAGCCTGAGTCCCTGTCGAATCCTCAAGTGGAAATTCAAAGAGCTCAGCAAAACAACAGGGAAAAGAACGAGAGGAGGTAATGAGTAGAGCATAACAAAAACGTGACTGAAGCTACCGAAAAATATATGCATAAAAGGGTCCCTTTCAAAAACTTACCTTTTGTTTTTTAAGTATTGCATGGCATTTACTCCTATTTGATTTCTGAAATAGTCTGGGTAATTACGACATAAGCAGTTACACCACTGTTAAACATTAGTTTAGAATGAAATCACAGTAAAACACAAAGGTGTCAACTAAACATGTATTTGAATATTCAATGATACAAAGAAAAAACAGCAATTCAAATGCAACCTTGGCAAAGATAAAGCAAAGCCAATGATTGCACTTTGTAATGATTCCTTTGTTAAGGATGTTCTAGAAGGTAGATGGAAAAGTGATTTAAAAGGTAGGTATCCTGCACAAAGACACGCTGAGGCTGATCGGATAGGTTCTTCTACTTATTATTAGAAGAACTTTGTCCAGAACAAAAAATTTTCCCTCTTCCTTCAGGTGTTGCATTTTATTCTCGTGGGTCATGGAAAATTTGCTGCTATTTCTCTGGCTGCATGAACATATCATTTCCCCTCTATTAAATGAAGCTATGCTTTCCCTCAGGCATTAGCTGCTGCTTGATTCTAGGCATCGTTTCTCTCTGTGACGTGTCTAGATTTCAAGTGGAGCAGAGAAGAGGTTCTTTTCCCCCATGAAAAGCAGAGCATTTGTCAGGCACCTGTCGGTGTGCCCTGAGCTCTCGGTGACAGGTGGGACAGCTCTGTCCATTGAAGGCATCCACAGGGCCTCTAGGCAGGTGTTAATTCAACGTGCCAGCATACTGAATTGCAACTCCAGCCCAACCAAAATACTTTATAGACACATATGCACTTAAAAACACACACACACTTACAGACACACACTACATGTACACCCATAGACGGTCTCGTGTTAATTTTTCATAAGCTCTGCCAATTTTCTCAAATAAATACATAGAAGGAACAAACTAGAACAGGCACACATTTTGAAAATCTATATACTAATCGTGGCCCATTAACTTAATTTTGCAGGCAGAGAGTTTTTGGTAAAAATCATTTATACTTTCCATAAGTCAGCTTTCTTGATAAAAAACTAAACAGCTCAGTTTTCATAAGGATGGAACTTTTCGTTAAAATTCGACAAACATTTATTAAGTGCCTAATGCAAACCAGGCACCGTCATGAATTATCTCAGGAAAATTGGCTTCCTTCTGCTCTCCAGAGGTTCAGCTCTGATGTACATACTGCGAAGGCCAAGGCATGTAGACGTTCATCCCAGGTCCTGAAAGCCACCACCTTCTTTAATCCCCCTCCCCCATATCTTCTGAACTATTTAAAACGACAACCAAAATTCTTTGCTTCATAGGATGAAATCAGTTTTCCTCCTGCTTGCCCCCAGGAATTCAGACTCTAATGCTCAAAACCCCTTTCCAGGATTTAGAATGCAGTGTCTCCAAGTTCTTCTACTTCGCCGGGGAACAGAAGCATTTTGAATGAATGGTGTCACATAATACAATTTAAAAGTTTTCTATTATATGATCCCTACTGATCTTTTAAAAATATTACTTCCTGAGCACATCACGCTATGGTTTTTCCCTCTACATTAACATCTCATGTTTCTTATCAGCAACTTATTTGGAGGGCACATTTTCTACAAAGGAATTAAAAATGTTGAAGAAGATGAAATACTAGGAACAAAAGCTATTATTAAGGACAATGGAGGTGAAATGAATGAATTATCTCAGGAAATTGGCTTTGTCATAATAAGTATATTACAGAGATTCTGGTGAAATATTTTTGGACAATATGACTTTATTTCCAAATAATAGGGTTTGACTTATGAGATGAATGATAATATGAGATTAAAAACTACTCACTTTTGAGCATTGATTCCATCAATTGCTTGAATCATCCTTTCATTCAATTCTTCTTCAAATCTTTTCTTTTGTGACTTGGTTCTAAATGAAAATGGAAATATTGGAAATAATATTATTACTAAAATCAATATTAAGCTTGCTTCTGTGATTCTAAAACCTGGTTAATTCTGTTATTAGAGTAAAAAGTGAAAAAAGGAAACAACATTCTATGAACAACCTTTTCTCTATCAACATATAGCCACTCTGTGCATTGGGGAAATTGGCTAGAGACTTTGGTACAGCAAATATGCTACCTTATCATTCACTCAGAGTAAATTATACCAGGCCATAAAAAAGCAGCACTGTAAGATGTGTAGTTAGTGTTTGAGGACTTTCTCTTTTAAGGAGGCATCAGCCCTGGACTCGCTGGCTTTGGGATTTTACCTTCTAACAGACCAGACGGCCTTTGGAAATTTCCCTGCAAAGATTTGGTTTGGTTTGATTGACAAAATAGTCATTTTTTATTCATGTTTTCCTGGGTCAGTTTTCAAGAGCTTGCAGAACTAGTCTTATTTTTAGATACATCAAAGCTTAATTGTATGTATTTAAATGTTCCCCAGTCTTCAGAAGCACTCTTTTTGGAAAGTCCCACTTATATCTGAAGACCACTCAAAAAACAAACAAACAAACAAAAAAAGAGTTCCCTGACTTGCACTTGGACACAAATAACTGTCAGCTTCATAAATAAACTATACCAAAATGTTAAGAATTTCTCATGATAATTCGACAATTAGCAGGAGAAAACTGAAGAATGGGAGAAAATGGAAATAATACATATTTTTAAAAGTTAAATATCTATTGCAAAGATTCAAAGCACAGCATGGCTCTTGCCAGTTTGCCCGAACAATACCATGCTTAGAATCTGGTGCAAGCATTCTGAGTTAACTGTGGGACAAATGCTTTGCTGGTCTGTGTTCTGGTTTTAAATTACTAATCAGACAGGACTTCTAATCTGGAATAAAAATAATATTTTTCTGAGTCCAGAATCTCCTCTAGACATGGGAAACAGTAATACTATGCAGTGTCACATTTATCTGTAATTCAATCTCACAGAATTTTCACTGAGTGATGGGTGTTCCAAATTCATCATCCTAAATTTCTGGATTTGGGCTTTCAGGGCCTGACTTCTGTAAACGGACCAAAGGCAGGGTGGTGGGTTGAACTACCTACAACAAAAATGTCCTTAATCTTAATCTGCTTTCCTGTGGGTGTGAACCCATTGTAAATAGGATCTTTTCAAGTTGTTATTTTTCGTTAAGGTGTGGCAATGGAATCAGGGTAAGTTTTAATCCATATTGCTGGACGTCTTATAAGGAGAAGAAACCAGAAGCCAGAAGTCAGGAGAAAGCCAGAAACCAGAAGTCAGCAGAAACCACATGAGCAGACCGAAGGACAGCTCACCAGTGATGGGGGGCAGAGAGCAAGCCAAGGAGCCCCCAGGGTTGGAGCAAGCCAGCACTAAAACGCTACATACTCTAGGCAGAAAGTTTGGCCTCGCTGACACCTTGATTTTGGGCTTTTGGCCTCTGAAACAGTGAGCCAATACATGCTTGTCATTTAAGCCTGTAAGACAGACCATCTTGGTTCCAAAAACAGAATGATATTAAATGATGCAGGAATTATGAGGTTTTAGCATACCAAATTCCAGGCTGTCTGAAGAAGGCAAATGGTCGTTCTTCAGTATCATGCTCAGGGGTAAGACGGTACTTGTTAAATCTGCTCTGAGGATTAGCTTAGATAATGCCACATGGCGGTTGGCATAGTTACTGTGACACAGTCTTCAAGGACTAGGAGCTCTTACTGTGGATCTTTTGTATTTGGTAATTATCTGGACAACAGTCCTTAACATCTGCGCAGTTTGCCAGTCGCTGCAGCTGCAGCGTGTCACCTCTGCCACGGAGATGACAGGACACCCTGGGGCTAAGGAACCTCCCGCCGGAGCCCCTGATCTGCCCAGCAGGCCTTTGTCAGCCTTTCAGCTCTCGGATTTTCCTGCCCTTGCTTCCTATGGCTGTTACTTCTGAGGAGCCATGGAAAAGGTCCTACATTATCCCAGCTGCAACGTCCTGTGAGGCCAACTCGTGGGACAAGCTGGAGGCCCAGAGAGGTTTTATGACTTAGTCAACGTGACAATGTCAGGTGATGGGTCTGATTTACAAGCCAGGCTCTCTCCATGAGGCCATCAAAGATCAACAGCCACAGAGGAAAGTGGAATAAATAATAAAAGAGGCTGTTGTACAGCAGGTGGGACAGGAGAACCGTTAGAAAAGTGCAGGCTTTGGGAATCCTGTGCCTGGGCACAAATCCTGGCTTCCCTCCTGCCAGTGGGTTACTCTGGGCAGTTCTTGTAACCTCCATGCCTCGGTTTCCCCCCTTCTGGAATGATCATGGCAATAGCGTCTACTCAGAGCAACGCTGGAGGGATTAACTGCTAACTATTATCATTATCCTCCAGACAGTGCTCATCCCAGAAGACATTATGTGTGGGTTCCATGATGCATTTCCCGTTGTAACTAGTAAATTGACTCTTGAAGCAGAATTGTGGCAAGGGGGAGCTAGGTAACAGAAGAGGTATCAAATATCAAGAGAAAGGCATGCAGTTTCCATGGACAGTTCCTCCTAGATATGTCTTTTTTCAGTCTGAAAGTCACACCTCCTCAAGAGCCTATGGAGCCCATAATATCACTGAAATTAACTTAAGTTCTCTTTAATATGACATATGCCACTAAAAAAGTAATACCTCAATAGCCCCAAAATCCGCTTATGAAATAAGGACTAAAAGTGCTATATCTAACATTTCAAATTTTGTAGCAAATATAAATTAGAACACATTGCAATAGTTACCTAGAAGGATATTGGGATAATTTGCAGTATTCCACTTATTACGGCAGGTAGTGATTTAATCATGTTTATCTTTTTACTTGGATTCAATAAATTTTCTCCAAGAAAATATGTTGGATCTTGCATTTTTTCTTTGTTCCTGCAAAACTACTGATACTTGCAAATAAACTGATCTCCCTGTGGGCAAAGGAGGGCTGCCTTGAGCTTTGTTCCTTTCATTAATTATCCTAAAGTCTTCAATAAGAAATACCTTAATTCAAACCAATACTAAAGTAAAACTGTGAACCAAAAGATAAAGAAACGTGAAAAAGGAAAAGGATTGGTGCACATTAGTTTATGGTGGATGGTAGTGCAGCCATTTGTGGGACGCTTCTCTCCCTTTTTGAGCTTGTGATGGGGGTGAGGGGGTGGGTGGTGCAGGGAGGACTTCTTCTTACTCTAGAAAGCCTGGGACTTATTTTGCCTTTAACTCTAGGATTCAACATAAAAATGTAATTTTAAGCAGCATATTCATTTTAAGGCAGTTCAATTCTGCAGTACCTTGTAACATTAAGACTCATTTTAAGAAAAAAAATTTAAAGTTCCAAAGTTAAGCAGGTGCTGTTTTCTTTTTCCCTCTCTTAATTCTAATAACATGATGCAAATAGTCCTATATTTAGAAAATGAAAGCAATTTAATAGGGCTTTTCAGAAGCAGCTGCTATTTTAGAAGAATTAGCCTTCAAAATTACTATAATTGATGATAATTGCTCTAAGAAATAAAAAACAATAGACCTTTATAAATCAGATTGTGAAATATATACAATACCTTAAAGTGCGATTTTGAAAATTATGCTGACCCATTGGTACATCCTATTAAAAAAAAAAGTTATTAGTTGTCACAAACATCTTTCAAGACATTTGCAATGATAACAATGCATAATATATTTCTTCTTTTGTCATTAAAAATATCCTTTAGGTAACAAATAATTATCCACATAGAGATAAAAAGCTCAATCATAAATGCAAAAAGAGGCTAAAAACTCAGTTTATTTTAAGAATGTTGGTGAAATATATGAACTCTGGATGTTGGAGGCATCAGGATTATTGTCTGGGTTTTAAAAATTTGCATCCTGATATTTGCAGATATGATTTCCAACAATGATCTGCAGAGGACTAATATTAGAATTACTGCAGACAACTTATAATCATGTCTAAATGTAGTTTGGCATCAGACAACTACTCTAAAATGCTTTTTAAAAAAAACAAATAAACCACATGTCCCATAGCTAATCTTCATCACTGAACTGGGCTGTTAAGAAGTGGTACCTATTGGTTGAATTATATGAAATCATGAATCACTGGGAAAAAAGAAGAAACCAATATATGAGTGCTGACAGTTCCTGAAAGAGGCATAAGAAGAAGACACTGATCAGGGTTAAACTCAGTAACAGACTTTTAAAATAATAAGATCTACTTTTACACATTTGTGGTGAAAATGAAAATAAAAGTTGGAACAAAGTGGTTCCCAAGACACTCTGCTTGTTTGTTGGGTCTCCAAGGTTAGATTAGAAAATACATTTAGCCTAGGAAAACGTAAGGCATTTAAAAAAAATAACTGAACTCCAAGTTTTATCACCTAGTGTAAAATATTCTGTTATTCCCCAGCTCTGTCATATTGACTCAGGAAACAATGGAGATCTGCAAAGGGGAATTAGATGACAGTCACAGCTTTATGGTAATGACAGTTGCTTGACTCTGGCATGTATCTATAAGAAGACTATGGAATCTTTCTGAAAGTGAGTAAGAGACACATCTAAGTGTGAGTGGTTTGGGCTACCTGAGCTAACCAAAGCCTTTGGATTTTCCCAAGATATCCTATGTTGCTGCTAAGACTGTCCTTGGCTTATACTATGAATTGTGAGACCAGGTAGTTAAGAAAGTTGACTTTAAGAGGCCCTCTGGTTTTTATTAACAACTTCCTGAAGCTCGAAGCACTAGATAGTTCCACATGTATCTCGAGATACATATGTCAACACATAACATCAGATTAAAGTCAATCTGAAATCCCTCCTTCTGTCCCATGTTCAGATAAGAAGGGACAGCACTCTTAATTCTTAGGACACTAAAGCCTGATAAGAGATAAACAATCAACAACAACAAAAACACACCTGGAAAACTAAGGCCTTTCCTTCACAGATATACATAAGAAATAGCACAGAAAATCACGTTCAAATATTTATATGTGACCCTTATTTCTTAAGAAAACAAAAACAAAACAAAGAACTAACCAACGAATTGCAGGTGTAAAATAAATCTCAATGAGACATGTACTTATTAGCCATTAGGACTAGTAATAAATGCAGTCTTGGGGCAAAATTTTCCAGAGTATTTATTTTTCCTAAGAGTGAGAGAAGCATTGACTTTCATTGACAACTGGAATATAGTGGTAGGATGCTTTTTCTCTAACTGGCCTCTTATCATAGAAATGCCTCAGGCCTCCATCCTCGGATGTCTGTTCTCTACATGGTCTCATACAGTGCCACAGTCTCAAATATTATCCAGAATTCAATGGCTCACATCCACATCTCCAGTTTGGACCTCTCCTCTGAGCTCCAGACTTGCAATCCATCTGCCTACTTGTTGGCCACACTTAGATGTCTAAAAGGAATATTGATTTTAACATGTCCATAAGTAAACTCAATTTTTCCACCTTAAATAACCAACCTTACCTATAGTATTCATCATCTCAATTAATGGCACCACCATTTTTCCCCAGTTGTGCTGCCAAAAAAGTTTGGAGTCATTTTCCATCCTCACTTCAACACACTTCCACCCTATTGCCAAGTCCTATTTGCTCTGTTTCAAGTTAGATCCTGAATTTGCCTCTCTGGTTTCCTCTGCTACCATCCTAGCTTTAGAGGGCAACATTCTCACTTGGACCCCTGCCACAGCCTCCTAATTTGCCTGGCCCTTCCACTCTTGCCCCATTATTCCAAAGCATAAGCAATATCATGCCCTTCCCTTGCTTAAGACCCTCCATTACACTTAGAATGAAATGTAAGCCCTTTACCTTAGCCCACTTCAAGCCTGACAACTTCCTTCTCTGACGTTTTGCCTCTCTACTCATTGTTCACAATGCTGCAACCACAAGAGGCTTCTCTGTGTCCCCAGAAGACACCGAGCTCAGTATCACCTTAGGGCCCCTGAATTTATACTCCCAGATCTTCATGTGGCCACTTCCTCCCACAATTTCCACATCCTCTTTTCAGGCACTTCCCCAGCTTTCCTATCCACAATTAGCCACCCTTCTTGCTCTCAATGACAATGCTGCATTTCAACTCCATTGTATTTGTCAGCAGCACCCGAAATGATCTTGTCTGTCTTGTTTACTGATTGTCTGTTCATGCGTTCCCACTTACGGGCCTTCCCTTCCCCTTAGAATGCCAACTCTTCTAAGACTTACAGCTGTGTCCCTTGCTGACTGAGAGATCATGGTCTTCTTTCAGATCACATTTTCTTTTTAGTTTAAAAAAAAAAAGAAGGGAGATTGAGAAGAGGGATATAACTAAGTCTAAATAAGAATTCTGAGCCCCTAGGACTAGCTCTTGGTTGGGAGTATAATTCTAAGACGTAGGGCATAGTGCCAGTATGGGTTTTGCTGTGTGCTAGCTTGACCTTATCCTGGGGGTATCTAAGGCTAAACGGGCCTGTGACCCAAAGAGGAGGCTGGAAGGGGCCCTGGTGGGCTCAGAGCTCCTTTCTTACACTGTGCTGTGTGAAGTGTGCTACTAAACATCATTAAAAGCTTTGCCTTTCCAAAACCTCCAAGTCCTTCTGTGCCAGGACGGTCCCCAAAAGAGGGAGTTGATCAATATCACTTGATGTGGCTTTAGGTGCCCTGGATACACGGCTTTCTGCAGAGTAAACAGGAAGCCAGTCCTCTTGTGTTGACATAAGCCAATGAGGCAAATGACCCTAATTCCTAATGAAAACCTCATTGCTAGAAAGAATACCTCAGTTTCAATCATGACACAGTTGGAATCGTGGACTTGTTTTAGTGATATTTCAGAAGTTCAAAGAGGTTATAAGAAGTGATTCCTTCTGCAAGTCTATCTGTCCTGAAGCCTGAAGGCCCAAGGGACACTGTTACTCCTCGGGGGCCTGGTGAAGGCTGTGGTGCTTGACATTAGATGGTGGGGCACAGAGCATCTCTACAGCAGAGGTTCTCACAGTGTATTCCCTGGACCAGCAGCCCCTGCAAGGCACCTGGGGACTTGTTAGAAACAATTCCCAAGCCCCACCCAAGACCTACTGGATCAGAAATTCTGGAGTTGTTCCCAAAGATCTGTGTTTTAGCCAATGCTCCCTGTGATCCTGATGTGTGCTCAAGGCTAAGAACTGCTACTCTACAGACAAGACTGATGGCAGGGAAAGGTTAACAGTTTATTGCTCAAGTCTCAAGCAAGCAGTTTACCAACTTCTTGAGCTAATTCAAAATAGCTTCTTGAATAACATTGATCCTGCCTGCAGGAAAGGCTGCAGCTTACCGGGGTGTGGAGATAGAGGAGCCTGAAGAAATGGCTTCCATGAGAAAAGTTGTAATTAACTGAGGGCTGATGGAGGACACAGTGAAATGGTGGACCCAGTGCACTGCTGCATCTTATGTAAGGCATTGCCCATCGCATCATGGTAAAAGCCTTTTATAACTCAGTAACGGGAAAACCTCAGTTTCACTTTACAACCTGGTATGTTTCTTGTCATCAGCCAATAAGAGTCATGTAACATTACATTTAATTTTTTCCCTCAGCTGCATCCTTAATAGAGTTAATGTTATCATACACAGAATTTTACTCTGAGGTTTAAAATCCATCAATTTTACTGGGATTACTCTAAATGCTCAGCTGTATGTGCTTTTCCCTCCTCTTATGCTCTCTCTATTTTCTATCCCCATTTGAGCCATCTTTTCACATATGTTCTTACCGTAAGGAGCGTTAATGTTTTATTATATGTTGGAAGTGGGAATTATGTAAATAAGGAATATAGCAACCGAAGGGACATGGCTGCCAAACCAACCTGAACATTTGGGTAACAAAGACACTATCTTGATGCTACTCAAACTCCAAGGAAACCATGCCTTTGTTTTTTTGTTAAGGTGCTCCAAGCTTTCTACTTTATGATAGCCAATAAATAAATAAATAAATAAATAAAAATTAAAAAAAAAATAAAAAAATATGAAAAGGTCAACTGTATTCAGTTGCTACTTTCAGTGGTAACTTCACCACGTTGGGTTAAGAAGCTGTAATGCAAAGTCACCGGAGGTTACAATCCTTACAGCGCAGGCTGCTGCTCAGTCGTGCAGGAGGCAGAGAGCCTCTGGCTTGGGGGCCCAGCCCTCCGCAGTGCTAAGGGGCGTACCGTGGTGCTGATCTTGCCGTTCTCCGTGGTCATGCTGTCTCTGTGATGCAGGTGGGCGAAGGGCTTGGCCGCCCCCCAGGACTCCAAGTACCGGGTCATGCGGACGGAAGCGCGCATCTTGGCCCCGTCCAGGGTGTGCCGGGGCCGGAAGAGGTGCTGGGGACTCCGCCGTTCTCCCTTGGGGTGGGGAACAGTATTATCGAAGATGCACATCTTATCCTTCCTGGTTGTAGACTCTTGTTCACCCCCTCCCCAAGAAAGTTTCTGTGGCTAAATTTATGCCTCTAAAATCACTTCATTCAGTCTCTATGGCTTCTGCTCCATTTCTGCAGTATTTTGGGGGTACAAGCTGTGTGAGTTGAGGGATTTATCCAAATAGCAATACATAAGCTGGAATTAAAATTTAGGGAAAAGTAACAGTCATCTTAATGGGAAATTTATAAATTAAATTCTTAAAGAGATTATGCTGATCTGTTTGAACTTTTTCTTGGTGGATACATTTTCTGAAGTGATAGCTGTAGTGGAATTGGGGCTATTTTTCTAATACTGAACGGCCTCAAGGTATCCGTGTTTTTGTGTTCTTGGCTTCGACACCATGCTCTCTGTCTATATTTTTTGGTCCCTCCCCATTCCCCACCCAGCTGTTCTTTCTGCTTGTCCCACCTCTCTCTCCAGATCAATCCTCGAATTGATTGGAAATTTTATCTCCAAAGGTGAGACTCAGGGTCTCAGGGGAGCTACCACAAGTAAAAGTCCATACATTGATCTCTGGATGTTCTGATATTGGTTTTTGCCCACTCAGAGGTCTTTCTTGCTGCCATCTGCACCCCTTACCAGCTGTGTGATCTTGGGGAAGTTTCTTAACCCCTCTGAGCTTCAGATTCTTCATCTGTACATAGCAATAATATCTACTTGGCAGGAATTTGGGGAGAGTGAAAAGAGAGGAAGGCTGGAAGCTCCTTGCTCTGGCCTGGCCCTTTACTGTTAGGGTTAGTGGGAGAGTTATGACTACAGGCCATGGTCTTCCAGGTGATGGAGATTTTTATTTTATATGAGTTAGATATGTTCACACACCCATGCGCAAATGTATATGTGATATTTCTTTATCTTTTAACAATTTCTTCTTGAGTCTTTTCCTTATATTTTCATCCTATTTCATCTCATTAGATTTTTATCTTTGAGGGACTTGGCAGAATCTACCTTTTCCCTTTATTTGATGTTTTGACTGCTGGACATTCCAGGCTGTGCCCAACCACTGTGAGGCTTAAGCACACACAAGGACATCAACACCAGTGTCACACAGACAAGTGGCCAGGCCAACTAGTTCTTTACTAAATATCTGAATTCACGGTTATAAAACATCTTCTACAATTGAACCGCCATATGCATTTAATGTATTTTTAGAGGTAAGAGCTACACTTATCTAGAACGCTAATTTGTCCTCTCCCTTTGTACTCACAAAAATAATAGGCCAATTATAGACTCTTTACATCAGTACTGACCTTAGGGTTGATTACAAAATAGGTTTTCACCAAGTGCTGCTTTAAATATGAGTCCCTGACGTCACCATCTCCTTCTTCCACTTTATAAGCTCCATTCAGGTGCTCCAACGTGACCGAAGAAATGTGAACACGTCTGAAATTCCATTTTAATAACACCATCAAGATGTATATAAAGATAAATGTGAAGCAAGATTTTCTATAGATTTGTGATTTCAGAAATAACTTATTTTTCCATGAATGAAAGAACTGCTATTATATGTTCTTGGGAAAACTGACTGCAATTAAAGTTGATAGTCTATAAATCATTACCTTGGGAAGATGCTTTTAGAGGTCAGAAGCTACTAATATTTGGCCTTTCTTTGTGCTTGTAGGGACCTGCATCATTAATGTGAGTAAATACAACTCAGCCATGTGGAATATTTGTGTGTGACGGTGTTTTCTGAAACATGTGCCAAAGGTATTTTGGGAAGTGGGCTGAGCTATAGAAAGTATGGGTTTTCTTTCTAAACACTTGTTTTCATATTCCTCCAAGTAAGAGCATTTGCATCAAGATTCTCTCATCTGAAAATATGCCTTTTTAATCAATGATGGAAGGTACAATTTTCTCATTTAAAAAATACTGGTTTCAGAAGTCGCCAGTAACAGAGAAATCCCATTTCTGGACTGCATTACAAAATATCTTTAATTCGTAGGTCTCTATTCATCAATTTGCAGATAAATAAAAGTCTATAATTTAGGATTTGATTTTCACGGTCGTTGACCGTGGGTCATGGAGGTGGTGGAGCCAGGGATTGAGAGTTCATGCTTGACTGACCTAGGGGGTATGAGTGGTGTGATAGGAAGGGAGGGGATCAGACAGGAAGGGTGATCAGCCCACTGACCTCTCATTGCTAATCCTGCTTGAAGAGAGAAAGCAGTGCCTTACCCCGGGACGCCTCCAGCTTCCATGTGGTTGGCCAAGGTGACGTCGTGTGACCACACGTCGTACTGCCACTTCTGCAGGCCAATGACGCCACAGAGGACGTTCCCAGAATGCACTCCCACACGCATGTTGATATCAACTCCAGTCGCATCCCTCACCTTCCTAAAGAAAGGGAGAAAGAAGTCACGATCCAGGTACAGCCTCTCCTTCCTTTCGCTTGTGACCGATTTTCTTGGCTTATTATTACTCAGAATTTCTCGGACTATCGAAACGTTTCCATGAATTCCTTCTGAGGTGCGAGATTACTGCTATGCGCCAAGAGAAAGGGCTTTTCTTTCCTCGTACTCACAGATTAAGGCAGACACTCTGGTGCTCTGCCTAATAAAGCTGGATCAGCCCAGACCACAGCGATGACACAGCAGTTCATTGCTGCTTTTCGTTTTTTGACCAATGTCTGTCAAGTCCTTTATCACAGGCAGCACCTGCTCTGCGCTTTCAGGCTAGAATTGTTTGACCTTGACTTGCCACATCTCTGCATATCAGAAATGGTCTTGGGTGCCTTTTGTAATTCTAGCATTTAGCACAATGCAAGTTCCTAATGGATATTTCTGCTGATAAAGAGACACTACAGCTTATCTGGGAGTTTCATGACTTTCAGCCCAAATAGAGATTTTTTTTGTTTTAAATGACCATGAGATTAAAGCTTTTCAGTTGTGCTCATTTTTTAGCAAAGAGAACAATTACTCTTTATGAGGCTATAATAATACATAAGGTATCATTAAGAAGAAACTATTTTTTTTTAAATCATTTAAGATAAATTTAGGACCTTACAGACTCTTCATTAAACAGAGCATAATGCAGAACTTCAATGAAGGGAAAATGAAGATGCGTGACAATGCTTGTTTATGTCTGCCACTAAATATGTCATCAGTTAAAACATTACGGTAACAGAAGTGTGCAGGAATTTGTCCCTAGTTACATGGGGGGAATCACCTCAAGAGCATGTGAGGAGGGAACAGTGATGCTGACGAGCTCCGTAAGGGAAGGGGCTGTGAGCTGCTGTGATAGACACAAACCAGAAAAATGGAAAAAGTGACACAGGCAGGTGTGTCATGCTTAAATGATCAAATGACATCCTTTTATCGTGCTATAGATGACAAGTAAGAAACCCACTAAGAAAAAATAAATGGCCTTCTAAAAATGCAATGCTGTTTTCTTTTCCTTCCCTGCCCTTCCTTTCCCTTTTCTTTCCTTCCTTTCTTCCCTCCTCCTTCCCTCCCTCCCTTCCTTCCTTCCCTTTGCTTCCCCCTTTCCCTCCCCACCCCCGTCTCTCTCTCAGTCTTTCTTGTCTTTTTGAAAAGGGCATCAGCCCACTTGGCACTTTGTGGATCATCCAGACCCTTTCAGGGCTCTACAGTGAGAGCAGCGGCATGACATTCCAGACCCTTCTCCCGCCACCGGGCCCCCACCTGCAAGGAGTACTGCTACTGTGCAGCGCCGCGTGCCCCTCGCCAGCCTCAGCTCGCTGCAGGGCAGGTGTACGCCACCGGCCAGCACACACTGCTCTCCCATCAGGGCTTCAGCCATGACCTCATCCTGGGAGGCTCCCTGGTCTCTCCCCGTCTAGGCTGACACAGGTCCCCAGTCCTCCACCTGCCCTGAGAGCAGGTTCCACGCCCAGCGGTGTTGCTCTCCGCTCTGGGAGTCAGCCCCGTGAGGACACAGAGCTGGCCCGAGACATCTGTACACCCAGCACTGGTCCCATGTGAGAGGCCCTGCGCGTACTCCAGACACGTTTTATTAATTGACTGAAGTCATTTTTGGAAGATTTACTGTGTCTCTGTCACTGGGAGATGATGATCCTGAAAAATGTATTATAGAACTTGAGAGGTTCCTAATCTTTTATGTTGAGAGAGACCAGTTCCAACCATGACATTTCTGCTTACACAAAACCAGCCAGCAAAGAGTGAAGAGGAAATGAAAAAAAGTAGACAAAGCACACTAAAGTTGGCCATTTTGACAGAATTGACTGGGTAAGGAATTCACCCTTTAAAACAATTGCCATGTCTTTTGTCTTTTTTAGAAAAATGAATTATTGAGGGTTCAAATGAATTCATTGGCCAAAGGTTGCATGTAGATGCAATCTGAATATCTGTAGAAAAATGTTGAAATAATCACTTAAAGCTTGCACAAAAGTAGACAAATTTGTAGTTTTGCAAAATCTTAATGATTTATAAAATTAGGCTCTTGATTATGACTTCCTTAATTGAAAACAGTTCATATCTCCATGTCAGAAAAAAACAATCTCTCCAGGCCTTGGGAAAATTCCAAAACTGCTTTGTATGGAGCTGAACTGCTTCTCTAGTGGTGCCTTAGCTAATAGAGAATCAGACATCAAATAAGGGTGGAAATCCAAACAAGGAAGGAAAAAACTGTCAAACTTGTTCCTGAGATACTCTGGCAAAACTCTAGGTGCTAAGTTTACTCTTTCTCCTCGCCAGGTTAAAAAATTCAAATTCCTGATCTCATCCCCACTTTGTGCTCCTATAAATGGGAAAGGAAACACTTGCCTTGTACGTACAAGAGAAAGGATAAAGACTCCTGGAACTTGCCCTCTCTCTCACTGTCTCTGATGGGTAATTTTACATGTCAACTTGGTCAGGCCATGGTGTCCAGTTTGATCGCGCATCGGCCTGGATGTTACTGTGCAGGTAATTCCTAGACGAGATTGGCTTCTGCAATCAGGTGGCCTTAAGTAAATGAGCTGACCCTTGATAATGTGTGTGGACCTCAGCCAATTAGTTGGAGGATTTAAGAATGAGAACTGAGGGTTCCAAGAAGAAATTTGGTCTTAAGACTTCAACATTGACTCTTGGAATTTCAGCTTGCCTGCCTGCCCTACAAAATTCAGACTTACTAGCTCCCACAATTGTGTGAGTCAATTCCTTAAAAATGAATCCTCTGTTTTCCTGTTTCTCTGAGAATTCTGGCTGATATACTGCCCTTTATTAGGGGTATAACAAAATAACACATATATTTATTGATTGCCTTGGCAACCATCCTGGAGCTGAACAGGTGACATAAAATTAGAGGAAAAATGGGTAATGCTTTGATCAGTGAGTGACAGATCACAGGGGCTCAAAGCCATTGCCTGCTTGAAAGCTTAAGTTTAGGAATCAGCAAGAATTCTGGAGTATTTCCTCTAATCTGGTGACAGTGTAAAAATACCGGAGACTTAAGATATTATTAATGAACTGGTGAAGTGGCAGTGGACAAAATGTAAGGATTCTTTCCCCTAAAACTCTTCAACATGTTGGAATAATATGAACATAAAGGAACTTGAAAACAATTAGTTGATTCAAAAGGGGAAATTAAGCTCCAGTAAAGGTGAATTAATTAATCCAACATGTTATTGATGCAAATACCATTGTCTTTTATAAACTCTTTCCCATATCTATTTGAAAAGGAAATCAAGAAAAACGTTTTCCCCCAGTAGAACCTGTTTCACCCCATGTTTGAAACCAGCACCAAGGTGGGCCCTGGGGCAGCCTGTGAGCTTGAGAATGGCTGTGAATTCCACCAACCCACAGTGCTGGGGATACTTCGTTCCCTTTTATATAAAGTAAAATACATTTTTCATATTTTGGTGAAGACAAATGATTGAATTATGGAGGGAAACAAGTAGAACACGGTTATTTCTTTTGCAACGTATGTTGTTTAGGGAAACTGTGTCCACACTGACTGCTCTCCCCAGGGCGGCTCATCTTCAAAGTCACTTTATGTCCCTCCCCTCCCCTGGGCTGAGGTCTCCCCAGCAGCCTGCAGCGATGGCAACTGCTGCTGAGCGAGTAGACCTGGCACAGCAGGTCCCGGTGAATCGCCTGGGAGATCTCAGAGCAGTGGGCTGAGACCGTGGGGGCTTCCTGGTTCCTCCTGGGCAGCCCCGGGACACCCCCTTCAGCCTCAGAGTGGCTCTCAGCCTGTGGCCGGCACATGGTGCGGTTATGCCCACGATGACTGGACCGGCTGCTTCCTCCTTAAAGCTTTTTGCAGTCTTATCCTGAGACAAGGAATTGGAACATAAGGCAGATGATTCCAATCCTGTTTAGACCAGAAATATAAGTGGAGCATGGGGCAAAATCATGCAACTAAAAGAGACAATCAACAAGTTCAATAAACTAAAATCTCTAAATTAAGCACTCAGCTAACAAAAGGCTTCATCATTCATAAGAATATTCTGGCTTCTAAGAAAGGCATTACTGAGGAAGGATGCATTACAGTGCTGGTTATAAAGATTAACTTTCTACCTTATAATTTTACCCTGTACTTGTCAATAGTTAGGATAACATTTTTTTTTTTTTGATTACTATAAGGGGTCTCATTTTGAACCAAAATACTGAGACAAGTATGTCTGAGAAAGTGGGTGAGACAGGCAACCCCGAGATACCTACTTTTATTCACTAATTTGCATGTGTAAAAGAGGCAGAATGGCATTTGCCAAGTATGATGGTCCTTGCACAAAATGATTATAGCAGGGCTATTTAAATAAAAGCCCCTGGGAAGGTCTTTCCCAGGCCTCTGGTAAGGAGGGGTGGTGTAGAGTGATCGGGGAGAGAAACATTCACACCAGCTCTCCCTGAGACACCCGCCTTCTGAATGGGCTGGAGAGGAGGATAATGTTACTCTATGTAAGCAAATCTCTAAAATATGTAGAAGGAAACAGCATATATGATGCAGAAAACATATATTATCAATACAAACTAAAACTAAGTTCACAGAGCTGAGCAGTTTGATGAGATAAGGTGATGTTTTGGACTGGAGTTTCATATTAATTTCAGTCTGGTGCTAAAAACTATTTCATCTCTTTCAACCTGTGTACAGCCATATTATCTGTCACAAGTCAAGAGAGACTATAAGAGAGCAGATTTTCCCCCTTAAGATCAAAGGGGGGAGGAGGGAGAAGATGGCAGATTAGGAGAGACAGGGCAAAAAACGTCTCCATGAAAAACACCAGATAAAAGACAGAAAGTGCTCCAGAATACCAGTTCCAGCATTGCACCTGCGGATGAGGTCTGCTAAATCCACAGGGACTGTGCACTTGGTGAATCTGAGAGTCTGCATTCAGAAATGAGTGAGTGAGGCTGCTGGGGAAACGGCAGCCATGCCGCGGTTGGGAGAAACTGGGGGTTGGTGTTTGGAGACAGATTGGTTTAAAGACCCCAAAAGCAGCTGCTGTTCTAGCAGCGAGAGCTGTGCAGTCGATCACAGTGAGGAGTGACTTCCATGCCCCAGGCACCAGCCTCAGTATCTGGCATGGATGACAGCCGTCTGCACACCCACAGCTAATTGTCCCGGAGCTAGGAAGGTGGAGATCTGTGGCAAGGGGGAATTACCATGTCCCATACAGCCATCTTCTCAGTGGGATGGGAATGCCCCTGCATGGCGCCGTGGCCCGGAGCTTCCCTTGTGGCCTGCACTCACCTGTGATGTTGCACTGTCTTCCCCCCGTGGAGGCCCTTGGGGGCAGGACCCATACAGAAGTCCATGGGCCCTACACCAGGGACTTGTGGGTCTGTAGCAGAGAGAAATTGTGGGGAGTCTGAGCCGAAGGTTTGGACTCGTGCAATAGCTTTAAGTCTCCAGGAATGCCAGGGAGATTTGAGTCTTAAAGACTCCCTCCTTCCCTAACTGCTCAGACACACTCCCCACATTCAGGGCTGGCAGCACCAAATGCACACAGAAATTTGGTGCACTGATTGGACCCCCACAAGATTCAGATGCCCACTCACCACATAGACAAAGTTGGGGAGAACTGGCTTGAGGGTAATAGGTGGCTTGGGGGCGCCATCTGCTGGCAAGTCAGAGAAGTGCACTACACCAAGCTGTAGCTCTGACAAATTAGAGATAATTGTTCAACTAAGTCTTCATATCCTAAAAGAACCCTATCAGGATAAGCAAATGCCAAGAGGCCAAAAAACAACGGAAAATTTAATTTTAAAGCATATGAAGAAACCAGAGGATATGGATAACCCAAACCCAAAAACCCAAATCAAAAAATCAGAGGAGACACAGTACTTGGAGAAATTAATCAAAGAACTAATCACAAACAATGAGATCATGGCACAGGATGTAAAGGACATGAAGAAGACCCTAGAAGAGCATAAAGAAGAATTTGCAAGAGTAAATAAAAAAAATTGACAATCTTATGGAAGTAAAACAAACTGTTGATCAAATAAAAAAGATTCTGGATACACACAGTACTAGATTAGAGGAAGCTGAGGAAAGAATCAGCAAAGAGGGCAGAATGAAAAGTGAAAGTGAAAGTACAAAATAAAGAATGGCGAAAAAATCGAAAAAATCAAAATGGATCTCAGGGATACTATGGACAACAGAAAGCACACTAATATAAGAATCATGGTGTTCCAGACAGGGAAGAGAAAGGTAAAGGTCTAGGAAGAATATTCAAAGAAATTGTTGGGGAAAACTTCCCAAACTTTCTAAACAATAAGAATTTACAAATCATAGATGCCCAATGAACTCCAAACAGAATAAATCCAAATAAGCCCACTCCGAGACATATTCTGATCATATTGTCAAATGTTGAAGAGAAGGAGCAAGTTCTGAAAGCAGCAAGAGAAAAGCAATTCACCACATACAAGGGAAACAGCATAAGACTAAGCAGTGACTACTCAGTGGCCACCATGGAGGCAAGAAGGAAGTGGCATGACATATTTAAAATTCTGAAAGAGAAAAATTGCAAACCAAGAATTCTTTATCCAGCAAAGCTCTCCTTCAAATCTGAGGGAGAGCTTAATTTTTTTTACAGACAAACAAATCCTGAGAGAATTAGTTAACAAAAGACCTGCCCTACTTGAGATAATAAAGAGAGCCCTACTTCCAGAGAAATAAAGAAAGGAGAGAGAGGTATGGAGAAAGGTTCAGAACTAAAGAGATTTAGTAAGTACACACTAAAGGAAATTGAGAGAAGGAAAAATAAATCTGACAAACATAAACAAAAGGATAGGATGGTTGATTCAAGAAATGCCTTCACAGTAATAACATCGAATGTGAATGGATTAAACTCCCCAATTAAAAGATATAGATTGGCAGAATGGATTAAAAAATATGAACCTTCAATATGTTGTTTACAAGAGACTCATCTTAGACACAGGGACACAAATAAATTGAAAATGAAAGGATAGAAAAATATTTCATGCAAGCTACAGCCAAAGAAAAGTGGGAATAGCAATATTAATCTCAGATAAAATAGACTTTAAATGCAAGGATGTTATGAGAGACAAAGAAGGTCACTACATACTAATAAAAGGGACCATTCAACAAGAAGAAATAACAATCATAAGTGTTTGTGCACCCAATCAAGGTGCCCCAAAATACATGAGCCAAATATCGGCAAAACTAAAGGAAGCAATAGATGTTTCCACAACAATTGTGGGAGATTTCAATACATCACTCTCTCCTATAGATAGATCAACTAGACAGAGGACCAATAACGAAACTGAAAACTTAAATAATCTGATAAATGAATTTGAATTAACAGACACATATAGAACATCACATCCCAAATCACCAGGATACACATTCTTCTCTAATGATCACAGAACTTTCTCCAGAACAGATCATATGCTGGGCCATAAAACAAGCCTCAGTAAATTCAAAAAGGTTGAAATTATTCAAAGCACTTCTGAGATCACAATGGAATACAATAAGAAGTCAACAACCATCAAGGATTTAGAAAATTCACAAATATCTGGAGGTTAAAACAACACACTCTTAAACAATCCATGGGTTAAAGAAGAAATAGCAAAATAAATTGCTAAATATACAGAGACAAATGAAAATGAGAACACACATAGCAAAACTTATGGGAAGCAGCAAAGACAGTATTGATGGGGAAATTTGTAGCTCAAAATGCATACATTAAAAAGGAAGAAAGAGCTAAAATCAAAGAACTAATGGAGCAACTGAAAAAGCTAGAAAATGAATAGCAAACTAATCCTAAACCAAGTAGAAGAAAAGAAATAAGGATTAAAGCAGAAATAAATGACATAGAGAACAAAAAAAATAGAGATAATAAATAACACCAAAAGTTTGTTCTTTGAGAAGATCAACAAGATTGACAAGCCACTAGCTAGATGCACAAAATCAAAAGGAGAGATGCCCCAAATAAACAAAATAATGAATGAGAGAGGCGACATTACTGCAGATCACAAAGTAATTTAAAAAATTATAACAGGATACTATGAACAACTGTATGCCAACAAACTAGATAATGTAGAGGAAATGGACAACCTAGACTGACCAGAGAAGAAACAGAAGACCTCAACCAACCAATCACAAGCAAAGAGATCCAATCAGTCATCAAAAAGCTTCCCACAAATAAATGCCCAGGGCCAGATGGCTTCACAGGGTAACTCTACCAAACTTTTCAAAAAGAACTGGTAACAATCTTATTTAAAGTCTTTCAAAACACTGAAGAAAATGGAAAACTACCTAACACATTATATGAAGCTAACATCAATCTAATACCCAAACCAGGTAAAGATGCTACAAGAAAGGAAAACTGCAGGTCAATCTCCCTAAGGAATATAGATGCAAAAATTCTCACCAAAATACTTGCAAATTGAATACAAAGACACATTAAAAAAATCATACACCATGACCAAGTGTGGCTCATTCCAGGCATGTAAGATGGTTCAACAGAAGAAAATCAATCAATGTAGTATAACACATTAACAAATCAAAAGAGAAAAATCAAATAATCATCTCAATACTTGCTGAAAAAGCATTTGACAAAATCCAATATCCTTTTTTGTTAAAAACACCTCAAAAGGTAGGAATTGAAGGAAACTTCCTCAATATGATAAAGAGTGTATATGAAAAACCCACAGCCAGCATAGTACTCAGTGGTGAGAGAATGAAAGCCTTCCCTCTAAGATCAGGAACAAGACAAGGATGCCCGCTGTCACCACTGTTATTCAACATTGTGCTGGAAGTGCTAGCCAGGGCAATCCGGCAAGACAAAGAAATAAAAGGCATCCAAATTGGAAAAGAAGAAGTAAAACTGTCATTGTTTGCAGATGATATGATCTTATATATAGAAAACCCTGAGAAATCAACGATACAGCTACTAGAGCTAATAAACAAATTTAGCAAAGTAGCGGGATACAAGATTAATGCACATAAGTCAGTAATGTTTCTATATGCTAGAAATGAACAAACTGAAGAGACACTCAAGAAAAAGATACCATTTTCAATAGCAACTAAAAAAATCAAGTACCTAGGAATAAACTTAACCAAAGATGTAAAAGACCTATACAAAGAAAACTACATAACTCTACTAAAAGAAATAGAAGGGGACCTTAAAAGATGGAAAAATATTCCATGTTCATGGATAGGAAGGCTAAATGTCATTAAGATGTCAATTCTACCCAAACTCATCTACAGATTCAATGCAATCCCAATCAAAATTCCAACAACCTACTTTGCAGACTTGGAAAAGCTAGTTATCAAATTTAGTTGGAAGGGGAAGATGCCTTGAATTGCTAAAACACTCTAAAAAATAAAAAAAAAAGCAGGAGGACTTATACTCCCTGACTTTGAAGCTTATTATAAAGCCACAGTAGTCAAAACAGCATGGTACTGATACAAAGATAGACATATTGATCAATGGAATTGAACTGAGAATTTGGAGATAGATCCCCAGATCTATGGTAGACTGATCTTTGATAAGGCCCCCAAAACCACTGAACTGGGAAATAACAGTCTTTTCAACAAATGGGGCTGGGAGAGTTGGCTTTCCATATCCAAAAGAATGAAAGAGGACCCCTACCTCACACCCTACACAAAAATTAACTCAAAATGGATTAAAGACCTCAACATAAGAGACAGTACCATAAAACTCCTAGAAGATAATGTAGGAAAACATCTTTAAGACCTTGTATTAGGTGGTCACTTCCTAGACCTTACACCCAAAGCATAAGCAACAAAAGAAAAAATAGATAAATGGGAACTCCTCGAACTTCAAAGCTTCTGTACATCAAAGGAATTTGTCAAAAAGGTGAAGAGGCAGCCAACTCAATGGGAAAAAATATTTCAAAACCATGTATCTGACAATAGACTGGTATCTTGCACATAAAAAGAAATCTCACAACTCAATGACAATAGTACAGACAGCCCAATTATAAAATGGGCAAAAGATATGAAAAGACAGTTCTCTGAAGAGGAAATTCAGATGGCCAAAAAACACATGAAAAAATGTTCAGCTTCACTAGCTATTAGGGAGATGCAAATTAAGACTATAATGAGATATCTCACACCAATTGGATTGGCTGCCATTAAACAAACAGGATACTACAAATGCTGGAGAGGATGTGGAGAAATCGGAACTCTTATCCACTGTTGGTGGGACTGTATAATGGTTCAGCCACTCTGGAAGATGGTCTGGCGGTTCCTTAGAAAACTAGATATAGAGTTACCCTTCAATCCAGCAATTGCACTTCTCTATATATACCCAGAAAATCTGAAAGCAGTGACACGAACAGATATCTGCATGCCAATGTTCATAGCAGCATTATTCACAATTGCCAAGAGATGGAAACAACCCAAATGTCCTTCAACAGATGAGTGGATAAATAAAATGTGGTATATACACCCGATGGAATACTATGCAGCAGTAAGAAGGAACAATGTCGTGAAACGTATGACAACATGGATGAACCCTGAAGACATAATGCTGAGTGAAATAATCTAGGCACAAAAAAGAGAAACATTGTATGTTACCACTAATGGGAACACTGAAAAATGTAAAATAAATGGTTTATATTGTAGAATGTATTGGACGTAGCAATAGACAGAAAATAGTGAAGGGTGAACAATAATCTAATAAGAACAAATAAGTTATTGTGGTTAAACTTAATGTTCTGGGAATGCTCAGGAATGACTATGGTTTGTTAATTTCTGGGGGGTATGGTAAGAAGTTCACAATGTAGTTATTTTAGGTTATTTGTCTTTCTTATTCCTTTGCTAGATTATAGTCTGTTTATTTTCTTGGGGTAGAGTAGGAATATTTTGGAAGTAATTTAGGTATTTTAGATTATTAGTTTTTTCTTATTCCTTTGTTTTGGTTTTGTTTGAAATGTCTTTTTATTGCCTGTTTTTAAAATTCTTTGATAGTTAATTAAAAAAAAACGTTTTAGTTTTGATACGCTCCATTTCACCTATTCTTCAGTCACTTACACTTTTGGTGTCATAACTAAGAAACAATTGCCTAGCTCAAGATGACAAAGTTTTAGGTTTTGTCATATGTTTTCTTCTAAGAATTTTATAATTTTAGCTTTTATATTTAGGTCTATGATTCATTTGGAGTTAATTTTGTGACACTTTATTTATGTAGTGTCCCAACTTTATTTAATGCATGTGGTAAAATCTAGTTGTTCCAGCACCATTTGTGAAAAAGACAATACTTTGCTGATTGAATTTTCTTGGCACATTTGTCAAAAACCACTTGTCCATAAACAATTTAAGGGTTTATTCCTGGACCCTCAACTCTCTTGCATTGAATTATTTGTCTAACCTTATGGCACTACGACGCTGTCTTGATTACTGTAGATTGTCGTGAGTTTTAAAATTGGGAAGTCTGTGTCCTCCAACTTTGTCCTTTTTCAAGATTGTTTTGGCTGCTGAGTCCCATGAATTTGTTATGAATTTTAGGCTCTGCTTGTCAATCTGTGCAGTAAATGTAGCTGGGATTTTGATGGAGATTGCACTGAATCTGTACATCAATTGGGGAATGGACATCTTAGCAATATTGAATATTATAAACCATTAATATAGGGTTTCTTTATATTTATTTAGACATTCTTTAATTTCTTTAAACAATTTGTGTAGTTTTCGGTGCACAAGTCTTGCACTTTTTTTGTTAAATTTATCCTTAAATATTTTATTCTTTTGGATGGTATTCTAAATGGGTGGGGCCAAGAGTTCATGGAAATAATTCAGTCAGTGTCATCACCCACAGCTGATTGAGTCACATCTCCATGGAAACACTCAATCAAAAGTTCCAACCTAATCACTGGCTCCACAATATTGTATTAAAGAATATGGCTTTTTAGGGGGACATAATAGATCAAAACTGGCACACCAAACATGAAATTAAGAACATAGTTCCATTTAGAAATGCAATCCAGGAAAAAAGGACCAGCAGACGCCAGCCTTGTGCCTTCCCAGCTGACAGAGGTGTTCCAGATGCCATTGGCTTTCCTTCAGTGAAGGTATCCTCTTGTTGATGCCTTAGTCTGGACACTTTTATGGCCTTAGGACTGTGAATTTGAAATCAAATAAACCCCCTTTATAAGCACCCCCCCCCAAAAAGGGGGGGGGACTTTCAAATAAAAAAATAATCACCTTTAAATCAGACACAACGGTCAATGCCCATAGATTCCTAACCCAGTGTACAGTGATCTAAGGATAATAGTAATAATAATACAAAACACAGAACTCTTACTTTGGATTTTGTACACACACACCAATAAATAGGTCTCTGCACATTTATATTTAAGTTAATAATATACTTAGTACCAGTAAACAGAAAAATGGAAAAATGAAGGTAAGAATTACAACTCAAAATTGTCAACTGATTAAAGAGAACTTACTGAGTATCACACTTACTTTATGGCTTCACACATGTCTAATCCCATTTTCACACAGTTCTTGGCATGATTAGGAAGAGATATAGGGAGTCCAGACACACAGTAGTAGCAGTCTCCTAGAATCTTTATCCGCATGCACTCATTCTCCTGGAAGGGGAAATGACAAGAATTTCAGTCCTGTCAAGCCCTTGATTATAGTTTGTTAATTTCTGGGGGGTATGGTAGGAAGAAGTTTGCAGAAATGTAGTTATTTCAGGTTATTTGTTTTTCTTATTCCTTTGCTGGTTTAGATTTTTTTTTTGGGGGGGGCATGAGAACAGATTTATTACATAAGACCAGGGAACTTGTAACTGAGAAATTAAGAATTAACAAATAATTAGGATGACCAAATCATTATCATTATATAGATGCCTTTCCTTACTTTCTAGGATATTATAGAACAGTCAAAAAGAAGTAACTGAAATTACTGAAAGTCACTGAATTGTAACCCAGAAGTCTTGATCTTTGGTAATGATTTTATAATTATATAACCTTTATCTTGTGATGATAAAAACCTCATGACTGGCCCTGCTTTACCTCTTTATCCTGTTTTTTTTTTTTTTTTAATCTTCATTTTATTGAGATATATTCACATACCACGCAGTCATACAAAACAAATCGTACTTTCGATTGTTTACAGTACCATTACATAGTGGTACATTCATCACCCAAATCAATCCCTGACACCTTCATTAGCACACACACAAAAATAACAAGAATAATAATTAGAGTGAAAAAGAGCAATAGAAGTAAAAAAGAACACTGGGTACCTTTGTCTGTTTGTTTCCTTCCCCTATTTTTCTACTCATGCATCCATAAACTAGACAAAGTGGAGTGTGGTCTTATGGCTTTCCCAATCCCATTGTCACCCCTCATAAGCTACATTTTTATACAACTGTTTTCGAGATTCATGGGTTCTGGGTTGTAGTTTGATAGTTTCAGGTATTCACCACCAGCTACCCCAATTCTTTAGAACCTAAAAAGGGTTGTCTAAATTGTGCGTAAGAGTGCCCACCAGAGTGACCTCTCGGCTCCTTTTGGAATCTCTCTGCCACTGAAGCTTATTTCATTTCCTTTCACATCCCCCTTTTGGTCAAGAAGATGTTCTCCGTCCCACGATGCCGGGTCTATATTCCTCCCCGGGAGTCATATTCCACATTGCCAGGGAGATTCACTCCCCTGGGTGTCTGATCCCATGTAGGGGGGAGGGCAGTGATTTCACCTTTCAAGTTGGCTTAGCTAGAGAGAGAGGGCCACATCTGAGCAACAAAGAGGCATTCGGGAGGAGGCTCTTAGGCACAACCATAGGGAGGCCTAGCCTCTCCTTTGCAGCAACCGTCTTCCCAAGGGTAAAACTTATGGTAGAGGGCTCAACCCATCAAACCACCAGTCCCCTATGTCTGTGGTCATGTTAGCAACCATCGAGGTGGGGTAGGCAAATACCCCTGCATTCTCCACAGGCTCCTCAAGGGGGCACTACATCTTTTTTTTCCCTTGTTTTTCTTTTTTTTTTTTTTTTAACTTTCCCTTCTTTTTTAAATCAACTGTATGAAAAAAAAGTTAAAAAGAAAACAAACATACAATAAAAGAACATTTCAAAGAGACCATAACAAGGGAGTAAGAAAAAGACAACTAACCTAAGATAACTGCTTAACTTCCAACATGTTCCTACTTTACCCCACGAAAGTTACATAATATAGCAACATTTCTGTGAACTTGTTCCTACTATATCCATCAGAAATTAACTCACCATAGTCATTCCTGGGCATCCCCAGAACATTAAATAGCTTATCTGTTCTTCTTGGATTATTGTTCCCCCTTCCTTAATAGCTCTCTATTGCTAGTTCCCCTACATTCTACATTATAAACCATTTGTTTTACATGTTTCAAAGTTCACATTAGTGGTAGCATATAATATTTCTCTTTCTGTGCCTGGCTTATTTCGCTCAGCATTATGTCTTCAAGGTTCATCCATGTTGTCATATGTTTCATGAGATCGTTCCTTCTTACTGCCGCGTAGTATTCCATCGTGTGTATATACCACATTTTCTTTATCCACTCATCTGTTGAAGGACATGTGGGTTGTTTCCATCTCTTGGCAATTGTGAAAAATGCTGCTATGAACATTGGTGTGCAGATATCTGTTCATGTCACTGCTTTCCGACCTTCCGGGTATATACCGAGAAGTGCAATCGCTGGATCGAATGGTAACTCTATATCTAGTTTTCTAAGGAACTGCCAGACTGACTTCCAGAGTGGCTGAACCATTATACAGTCCCACCAACAATGAATAAGAGTTCCAATTTCTCCACATCCCCTCCAGCATTTGTAGTTTCCTGTTTGTTTAATGGCAGCCATTCTAATTGGTGTGAGATGGTATCTCATTGTGGGCTTAATTTGCATCTCTCTAATAGCTAGTGAAGCTGAACATTTTTTCATGTGTTTCTTGGCCATTTGTATTTCCTCTTCAGAGAACTGTCTTTTCATATCTTTTGCCCATTTTATAATTGGGCTGTCTGTACTATTGTCATTGAGTTGTAGGATTTCTTTATATATGCAAGATATCAGTCTTTTGTCAGATACATGGTTTCCAAAAATTTTTCCCATTGAGTTGGCTGCCTCTTTACCTTTTTGAGAAATTCCTTTGAGGTGCAGAAACTTCTAAGCTTGAGGAGTTCCCATTTATCTATTTTCTCTTTTGTTGCTTGTGCTTTGGGTGTAAAGTCTAGGAAGTGGCCGCCTAATACAAGGTCTTGAAGATGTTTTCCTACATTATCTTCTAGGAGTTTTATGGTACTTTCTTTTATATTGAGATCTTTGGTCCATTTTGAGTTAATTTTTGTGTAGGGGGTGAGGTAGGGGTCCTCTTTCATTCTTTTGGATATGGATATCCAACTCTCCCAGCCCCATTTGTTGAAAAGACCATTATGACTCAGTTCAGTGACTTTGGGGGCCTTATCAAAGATCAGTTGGCCATAACTCTGAGGGTCTATCTCTGAATTCTCAATTCAATTCCATTGATCTATATGTCTATCTTTGTGCCAGTATCATGCTGTTTTGGCAACTGTGGCTTTATAATAAGCTTCAAATTCAGGGAGTGTAAGTCCTCCCACTTCGTTTTTCTTTTTTAGAGTGTCTTTAGCAATTCGAGGCATCTTCCCTTTCCAAATAAATTTGATAACTAGCTTTTCCAAGTCTGCAAAGTAGGTTGTTGGAATTTTGATTGGGATTGCATTGAATCTGTAGATGAGTTTGGGTAGAATTGACATCTTAATGACATTTAGCCTTCCTATCCATGAACATGGAATATTTTCCATCTTTTAAGGTCCCCTTCTATTTCTTTTAGTAGAGTTACGTAGTTTTCTTTGTATAGGTCTTTTACATCTTTGGTTAAGTTTATTCCTAGGTACTTGATTTTTTTTGTTGCTATTGAAAATGGTATCTTTTTCTTGAGTGTCTCTTCAGTTTGTTCATTTCTAGCATATAGAAACATTACTGACTTATGTGCATTACTCTTGTATCCTGCTACTTTGCTAAATTTGTTTATTAGCTCTAGTAGCTGTATCGTCGATTTCTCAGGGTTTTCTAGATATAAGATCATATCATCTGCAAACAATGACAGTTTTACTTCTTCTTTTCCAATTTGGATGCCTTTTATTTCTTTGTCTTGCCGGATTGCCCTGGCTAGCACTTCCAGCACAATGTTGAATACCAGTGGTGACAGCGGGCATCCTTGTCTTGTTCCTGATCTTAGAGGGAAGGCTTTCAGTCTCTCACCATTGAGTACTGTGCTGGCTGTGGGTTTTTCATATAAGCTCTTTATCATGTTGAGGAAGTTTCCTTCAATTCCTACCTTTTGAAGTGTTTTTATCAAAAAGGGATGTTGGAGTTTGTCAAATGCTTTTTCAGCATCTATTGAGATGATCAATTGATTTTTCCCTTTTGACTTATTAATGTGTTGTAATACATTGATTGATTTTCTTATGTTGAACCATCCTTGCATGCGTGGAATGAACCCCACTTGGTCATGGTGTATGATTTTTTTAATGTGTCTTTGGATTCGATTTGCAAGTATTTTGTTGAGGATTTTTGCATCTATATTCATTAGGGAGATTGGCCGGTAGTTTTCCTTTTTTGTAGCATCTTTGCCTGGTTTTGGTATTAGATTGATGTTAGCTTCATAAAATGAGTTAGGTAGTGTTCCATTTTCTTCAATGTTTTGAAAGAGTTTGAGTAAGATTGGTGTCAGTTCTTTCTGGAAAGTTTGGTAGAATTCCCCTGTGAAGCCATCTGGCCCTGGGCATTTATTTGTGGGAAGATTTTTGATGACTGATTGGATGTCTTTGCTTGTGATGGGTTGGCTGAGGTCTTCTATTTCTTCTCTGGTCAGTCTAGGTTGTTCATATGTTTCCAGGAAATTGTCCATTTCTTCTACATTATCCAGTTTGTTGCCATACAGTTGTTCATAATATCCTCTTATAATTTTTTTAATTTCTTCAGGATCTGCAGTTATGTCACCTTTTTCATTCATTATTTTGTTTATATGGGTCTTCTCTCTTTTTGATTTTGTCAGTCTAGCTAGGGGCTTGTCGATCTTGTTGATCTTCTCAAAGAACCAACTTTTGGTGATATTTATCCTCTCTATTGTTTTTTTGTTCTCTATGTCATTTATTTCTGCTTTAATCCTTGTTATTTCTTTTCTTGTACTTGGTTTAGGATTGGTTTGCTGTTCATTTTCTAGCTTCTTCAGTTGATCCATTAGTTCTTTGATTTTGGCTCTTTCTTCCTTTTTAATATATGCGTTTAGTGCTATAAATTTCCCCCTTAGCACTGCTTTTGCTGCATCCCATAGGTTTTGGTATGTTGTGTTCTCATTTTCATTCGTCTCTATATATTTAGCAATTTCTCTTGCTATTTCTTCTTTAACCCACTGATTGTTTAGGAGTGTGTTGTTTAACCTCCAGGTATTTGTGAATTTTCTAAGTCTCTGATGGTTATTGACTTCTAATTGTATTCCATTGTGTTCAGAGAATGTGCTTTGAATAATTTCAATCTTTTTAAATTTATTGAGGCTTGTTTTATGTCCCAGCATATGAACTATTCTGGAGAAAGTTCCGTGAGCACTAGAAAAGTATGTGTATCCTTGTGATTTGGGATGTAATGTCTTGTATATGTCTGTTAAATCTAATTCATTTATCAGATTGTTTAGGTTTTCAATTTCCTTATTGGTCTTCTGTCTGGTTGATCTATCTATAGGAGAGAGTGATGTGTTGAAGTCTCCCACAATTATTGTGGAAACATCAATTGCTTCCTGTAGTTTTGCCAGTGTTTCTCTCCTGTATTTTGTGGCACCTTGATTGGGTGCATGAACATTTACGATTGTTATTTCTTCTTGCTGAATTGCCCCTTTTATTAGTATGTAGTGGCCTTCTTTGTCTCTCAAAACATCCCTGCATTTGAAGTCTATTTTATCTGAGATTAATATTGCTACACCTGCTTTCTTTTGGCTGTAGCTTGCATGAAATATTTTTTTCCATCCTTTCACTTTCAGTTTCTTTGTGTCCCTGTGTCTAAGATGAGTCTCTTGTATGCAACATATTGATGGTTCATTTTTTTTGATCCATTCTGTGAATCTATATCTTTTAATTGGGGAGTTTAATCCATTTACATTCAACGTTATAACCGTGAAGGCATTTCTTGAATCAGCCATCTTATCCTTTGGTTTATGTTTGTCATATTTTTCCCCTCTGTCTATTAATATCCTTTATTGTACCCATACCGAATCTCTTTAGTACTGAACCTTTCTCCAAGTCTCTCTGTCCTTTCTTTGTTTCTCTGTCTGTACGGCTCCCTTTAGTATCTCCAGTAGGGCAGGTCTCTTGTTAGCAAATTCTCTCAGCATTTGTTTGTCTGTGAAAAACTTAAGCTCTCCCTTAAATTTGAAGGAGAGCTTTGCTGGATAAAGTATTCTTGGCTGGAAATTTTTCTCACTCAAAATTTTAAATATATCGTGCCACTGCCTTCTCGCCTCCATGGTGGCTGCTGAGTAGTCACTACTTAGTCTTATGCTGTTTCCTTTGTATGTGGTGAATTGCTTTTCTCTTGCTGCTTTCAGAACTTGCTCCTTCTCTTCTGTGTTTGACAGTGTGATCAGTATATGTCTCGAAGTGGGTTTATTTGGATTTATTCTATTTGGGGTTCACTGAGCATTTATGATTTGTGTATTTATGTTATTTAGAAGATTTGGGAAGTTTTCCCCAACAATTTCTTTGAATATTCTTCCTAGACCTTTACCCTTTTCTTCCCCTTCTGGGACACCAATGAGTCTTATATTCAGACGTTTCATATTATCTATCATATCCCTGAGGTCCATTTCGATTTTTTCAATTTTTTTCCCCATTCTTTCTTTTATGCTTTCATTTTCAATTCTGTCATCTTCCAGGTCACTGATTCGTTGTTCAACTTCCTCTACTCTTGTACTATGAGTGTACAGAATCTTTTTAATTTGGTCAACAGTTTCTTTAATTTTCATAAGATCATCCATTTTTTTATTTAGTCTTGCAATGTCTTCTTTATGCTCTTCTAGGGTCTTCTTGATTTCCTTTGTATCCCGTACTATGGTCTCCTTGTTCATCTTTAGTTCTTTGAGTAGCTGCTCTAGGTGCTGTGTCTCTTCTGATCTTTTGATTTGGGTGCTTGGGCTTGGGTTATCCATATCGTCTGGTTTTTTCATATGCTTTATAATTTTCTGTTGTTTTTGGCCTCGTGGCATTTGCTGAACTTGATAGGGTTCTTTTAGGATTTGTAGACCAATTGAAGTCCTTATCTCTAATTTATCAGATCTACAGCTTCGTGGAGTACACTTTCTCTAACTAACCAGCAGGTGGCGTCCACGAGCCACCTGTTCTCCACAAGCCAGTTCTCCCCTGCTTAGCCTTTTTGGTGAGTGGGGGAGTGAGTCTTGTGGGGTCCAACTGGTGTACCAAGCTTGCGTTTGTAGTTGGTGTTGCCTGCCCTGTATATGGGGCGTGTTTCTGGGCAGTCAGGGAGGGGTGGTGGTCCTAACAATCAAATCTCCTTGGTGATCCTAGAGTTTTAAAGCTGCTGCAATAGTCTAATCCTTCAGTTCAGTCCTGCCACAGTTTGTCTCTGCCACTGACCCACAAGTCCTTGGTATTGGCGTATGGCTCCTGAGATTTGCAAGTGGGCCCCTCTTCCAGGCTGTGCACCCCGGGTCCTCTGTTGAGGGATGACTGTGCTATGTCACAGGTGAGTGCCGTCCCCCCAGGGCACTTCTGGGCTGCTGTGCTGTGTAGGGAGGCTCCCAGTCTGCTGAAATGATGGCTGAATGGGGCTTTGTTAATTCACACTGCTCCACCTTCCCAACTCTGGGACAATCAGCTGAGGTTGCAGGGAAGGCTAATGTCCACGCCCAGTTTTGTGGTGTGTGCCTGTTATTTGAAGCGCTTCCGTCACACTGGGTTGTCTGGGGCAGCTCTGGGCTATGGGGCTGGCGATGGGCAGGAGTGTTTCCTGTGCACCAGGATGATGGCTGTGAGTGGACTCCCCCCTTTTCTTGGGAAGTTGTGGTGTTTAGTGAATTTTCTCAGCCACTGGATTATTGCCTTTTGTCTCAGAGCTCTCTTAGTTCTGCTCTTGTCTTGACCTGCCCAAATTGCAAGTCTTTGAAGCTTTCTGTATTGGGCTTCTTAGAGTAATTGTTTTAGAAAAAGAGAAAAGGATTAAAAAAAAAAAAAAAAAAGGGCCCTCCTCAGAGATCTAATGGGTCATTGAAATGCTAAGAGACAAAGCAGCCAGGGCCATTAAGGAAAGGTCCACAGGGCAGAGACATCAGCTTTTCTTCGGGATTTGCATATGCGCCTCAGGGCCTGGGCTCTGCCCTTCCCCTTTCTATGTTCACCAGAGCTCCAAAAATCCTCCGCTTTTATTTTGGAGTTTTTCGTGTTTTTTTTTTTTCTATGCCTGTCTCCTCTCTGCTGGGCTGGCTGCTCTCAGATTCTCTGGTTTCTGGTCTCAGTCTATCTATGGTTGGAGTTTGGATCAGTAGAATGAGTTTCCGATAAGGGCTGCCACTGCAGTTCTCCCTTCTCCTTCCCGGAGCTGACAGCCCCTCCTCCCACGGGACCGAGCCTGGCAGGGAGGGACGCGGGTCCCCTGGCCGCAAAAACTTACAGATTTCGCTGATCTCAGCAGTTCTGCGTTTTCATGAGTGTTGTATGACGTATGCCCAAAGTCAGATTGCTCCTTGGTGTCCAGTCCACGCAGTTCCTGGCTTTCTACCTACTTTCCTGGAGGAGTAACTAAAACATACAGCTCACCAGTCCGCCATCTTGTCCCGCCTCCTGGTTTAGATTTACCAAGTCTCATCAAACACTAGTTCTATTAACCCTGCCAGAGCGTTCAGAGCTGGTGGAGGAGACAAATGAGAGCCACTTTCATTTCTCACCATTGCCCAACAAGGCTGAGCCACCCTCACTTATACAGCCCTTGCTGAAGCCAGAAGAATAAATGAAAGGGGAAGAAAGGGAAAGCAGAGAAGATGCTCTGGAATGATTTACACCTCACAGGAGCACAGGAGTTTAATGGAAGGATCCTTCCCTTTAGTCCAAACCTTTCCAAACACTGATGGTGAGATCAAACATAGAAAAACAGAACAGAATCTTTCAGGGTAGAAAAATGGAAGCAGAATTCATTCTGAATTCAAATTCTATGTCTTTCCTTACTATGTTCATGGTTTTTCTTCATTTATTTTAAAGCTGGGGCAGATTCTTACCTGCAGACATGTAGCTTTCCATTAACATCTCCAAAATGTGATAAATGGACTTTCCAAATTGCCTAGTAATTTAAACTTAATTCTGATTTTAGGTTAAATCATTTTATAAAGTCGATGAACCTTCATTATTTTTCTTGCCTGGGTTAATTATAATATTTATATTAACAGCATTCATATATGCCAATCTTAAATTGGTTTCTAATCTTATCATCCAGCTTATGGGGTGTTCACTAAAATTAAGAAGTCAAAGACAAATTTTTCCTCTAACACTAACACAGGCTTATGTATAAACTGAAAAACTTGAAAAAACTAAAATGAACATACATCTTCTTATTCTTAAGCAATGTGATAGATTTGCTGAAGATTTTGTACATTTCTTTCCCTGTCTAATTGAAAGCTCACAATGTAGAACATAGTTTTAGGCATATTTATGACACTATATATGATGTGTATAGTAATTGCTAATAACAATATCATAAATGATAAAAAAAAGGCAAACAAACAATTACTTATTGGTATGGCTTCCTCCCCAGTCCCCATACTTGCTAAATACATATGTTGAGTCTAGAAAACACTAGGGAACATTAGGGTTAGTAACAGCACATGGACACTGGACTGTGCTTTTGAGTTATTTTCTTCACATAATATTCCTTCAGTGGGCTGGGCCATCTGTTTGCTTATGAGGCTCTCTTTCCCCATGTTATTTAGCTACTAGCTATGACTGACGTCCTAAGCATGTTGGCCCCTCTGCCCACCAATGGCTGGACTAAGCTGCCCTGGGCCAGACTCAGATGTTGTATGGGCATTCCTTTATGATGATGATGAGGACGAAGGCACACCAAATACTTCTAAGTAATCAAGGAAAGCCCCCGGGGATGGAGAATAGTGGTAGGAGACAGGGAGACTTTGTCTTGTCCTGGTTATGATGAGAGGGAAGATATTTGTCCCTCAAACCTACATGGCCTGTTGGGTTGGGGCAGAGGGGGATTTGTTGCCATGGGGCCTTCTTGAAATCTTCACCTTGATTACCTGTAGATCCAAGATTCAATGACAACTGTCCTACAGGGAGAGAGAGAGAAAGAGTGTGTATGTGTGCACACGTGTAAGGCATGGTTGTTGCTGAAGGCTGTAGTCTTGACCATGCACTGGAATCTTTGCAGATTATGTGTATTGCCACTGCTGATGTTAAAAAGTTCCATGCGGAGATGTGGTCATCAACATTGTCATTCCTGTTGAGTAGACTGCGATGTTCCATCCTAACATGACCCAGGAGTCCAATGAAAAGGACCTTTGATTCTTCAAACTTTCAAGATATTATTTACATTTCAACTTTCCTTTTTCTGTAGATGACCACCCATAAAATGCAACCTTGTGCTTTGGTTTGGTAAGGGAAGGATGTAGAGCTGTGCTCTTTGTGATTTTTAAATTAGCAAGTTGGAGAGCATAAGACACCTTTTGGAAATTGATACAAGAATGATTACGGAAACACACACAAGCTAGATTTCTTCCCAAGAGCCTCGGCCAGAGTGTCCTATATTCTTTAAAAGTGACTTAAATCTCATGGTGAACTAAATTTATGACCAGCTCTTCCTTAGATAAATGACAAATTTTAATAGGTTTAATGAAGTGCTTTATGTTGGGAACCATCCAAAAAAGGATTAGGTTGGCTGGAAATGTTCTATGAGAAGGAAAGGGTTGGCAAGAAGAGAAAGTTTTTCTCATCAATATTCCCACCTGCAACCAAGGTGGCTCCAACAAGTAAAGGCCAGTGTGGCTTTAGATGACTCGTCACCTTTTCCTGTCATGACATTTCTCACAAATGAGCACATGAATGGCAGACACTGACACAAGGGTCAAGGAATAAAAATGAGACAATAGCCAGTAAAGGCTTTAGATGGAAGCGATACATATTTGTCTGACTTTTCTAGGACTTCTGTGATAAAGGCCTTCAGACTGTGTGGCTAAAATGACAGGAATGTACTGTCACAGCTCTGGAGGCCAGCAGTCCTAAATCGAGATGTTGGCAAAGATCATGCACCCTCTGGACCCTGTAGCGAGGATACTTCCTTGCTTCTTTCCAGCTGCTGGAGGTCTCCAGCCATGCCTGGTGCTCCTTGGCTTGCAGCTACAGCTCTTCAGTGTCCACCTCAGTCTTACAGGGCCTGTCCGTGCCTCTTCTCACCTTCTTTTGGTTTGGTGCCCATTCTAATCCAGTTTGGCCTCATCTTAACTAGTTGCATCTTCAAACACCCTATTTCTAAATAAGGTCACATTCAGGTGATTGTGGGTTAGGACTTGACTATGTCCTTTTGGGGGACCTATAGCAATTCATTTTAGGGGCTCTTCCAAAGTGCTGCATAACAGAAGGAATGCACAAAGGTTATAAACCAATGACAGGAAGACATTTTACCAGCTCCTAGACATAAAAATGCCTAAAAGAATCTCCAAGCAGTATAGTGCAGAGACATCTGCAAACTGAATTTCATCATCATGAATGCATGTCGAATTATATATAAGTAGAAGTTTTAAAAAGAGATGAAAAACATAAGATTAATATATGACACTGCATTTGTCATCCCTGATATGGGTTTGCAACTTATCGGGCTTCATTGGCATATAAATCCAAAACTTTACAACATTCCTGAAAGATGCTTTTATGAAACAATAAAAATTTAAAAGGAACCAGGTAAAAATAAGTCAAAATTCTGTATATCCTCAATTGCTCACCTTTGCAATTTGATCAAACTTTCCAAAGAGTTCGTTCAGCATGTGGACGAGTTCTCCGGGAGAGCAGTCACTGGCCAGGCGAGTGAACCCAACAATGTCAGCGTATAAGATACTGTGAGAATAAAGGGGGAAAAGGCAGTTTGAAAGTTTATATTCATTAAGAGAGTAATGACAATTTTTCCTATAAAAGGAGTATACTTTTTTCAACTTTTATATATTTTCATGAGAAATATATGCCATTTGCCTGGATAGAGAATATATCATCTTATGCTAAATTTGTCCACATTTTTACATTGTTTGGTGTTAAGTGTTTATAACTAAAATGGGGAGGGGGCTCATGGGCAAAGAGAGCCATGTGGCTTTCTCTGTTCTTTGTAAGCTGATCTCCCTTTTTTGCTGACCCCCTTTCTTCAGCCCTGTCCCCTCCTCCTGCTCCTGGTTTGTGTGGTCCCCAACCTGGCATTTTGTTACGCTGCCATAATTCTGATGATCGAATGAATATATCTTTCTATGTGAATTGTTACAAGAAGTTACATTCTAAGAATTCTTAAAATAGAAGGAACCAATTAATGAAAACCAAATCCAACTTTTGTTGATTCCCAAAAATGGGATAATGTTTTCCTTAAAAAAAAAAAGACTACTTAACCAGTGATACTTGATGGCTTCCTTCCTGCCAGCAAAAAGGAGATAAGTCACAGCTTCATAAAGTTCAGAGATTAGTTGGGGTGATGCAGGAAACAAATAAGGACACCCAACCAATGTCCAGTGACAAATGATAATAAGTGCCAGAGAAAGGAGTGCTCTGGGAGGCAAGGGTAGCGATTCTAGAAGCAACGTTCCAGGGAGATGACAGTGCAGATGCCATCACAGGATGGAGACACGTGGGATCAGAGTAGAGGAACTGAGCACAGGATGCTTGCACAGTTGTGTTTGAGGTTTGAAGAAAGCCAGGTTTGAATAAGCCCAAAGGCCTGGCTGGCAGCTTGGTATTCAGAGGGTGAATATGGTGTCACTATGGGGAAAATAACCGGTCAGCTCAGTCTTGGCCAGAGCATGGCCTGTTCTCCACTTGTGGCCTCAGCTTGGGGACCAGCTGAGGACAGACTTGCTCCTCTGTGATGGAGGGGAGCTGGATGGGGGTGGGAGTTTCTGATGGTCCAAACTGACCAGGGCTGCTGGGGCTGCTGAGCCCTTTGCCCCATTCAGCTGATACCCTAAAGTCAAACCTGGTCTCCCCTTGCTCCCTTGCAGAGGCAGGGATTATAGAGGCTGAGCAAGGCCCAGGAGGAAGAATTGACTGTGCTGGCTCAGGGAAAGTGTGCCTGACCCAGACCTCATAGTGGGTGAGGGAGCCCTAAGACAGGCTGGCTGCAGAGGGCTAAATTCCTCTGCGACAGGGAGACTGAAAAAGTCAGGAGGCAGTGGTGATGCAATTTGCAAATGGTTATGGAAGAGGAAGCACTGTGTATTACAGGGTCACATAAGAAGGGAACCCCACACAGAACTGATCAGATCCCCACTTCAGAAAGATCACTCTGTCTGCACAAATCTGGAGGCAGTAAGTTCAGTTAGGACAGTATCCCAGTAATCCAAGACAGCCTGGGGGTGTGTCTCAAACAGGGAGAAATGGAGAGAAGGGGACAGATAGTGGAGATACTGAGGCATGAGAATTAACCAGGCATCTTCCGTAATTCCATGCCGGGGGCAGGGGTTGTAGGAGAAGGAAGCATCGAGGGTGAAGATCCAGTTTCTGACTAAGCCAAGGGGTTCAGAATTCTAGGTTTGAACAAGCCCAAACAAGCCTGTCTTGGAAGACGATTAGTTCAACCTGGGTTTTGTTGAGTTTGATGGTGGTGTCTGGGGAACACCCAGCAGGAGACATCCATTGGATCAATGGGTATGGAGAACCATGGTTGCGTTCCGGGTGTTCACCTCTGAGGAGGCTAATTACAGTCCTGGGAAAGAGCCGGAGAGAGCAGAGGAGACCCGAAGAGAGAGTCCTGGGGATCCTTATACCTCTCCTCTTCCCAGATGAAATTGACATATATTTTCATATTTCTTAAAAAAATTGGTATTTAAGTATTTAAGTTTCCTTAGGATTGTATTTAATATATTTTATGGATTTAAATTTAATTCAATACTGCAATCATATTCAACATTTTGCAAGGGAAACGAAAGCAACTGAGGCTGTTTCCACCAACCGTTTGCCTTCGACAGTGTGGCAGCCAGCCTCTGAGTTGGCCCTAGTGACCTCACCTCCTGGTATTCACCACCCCCATATGCTCCCCTCCCTGCTGCACAGGGATGACTTGTGCAACCAATAGGATACAGAAATGACCAGAGTGTGACTTCCAAGGCTAGGCCATAAAAGGCATCGTGGCTTTCTCTTGAATTCCTTGCTATGGGAGAAGCCAGCCACCATGTTTGAGGACCCTCAAGCAGCCCCTGGAGAGGCCCAGTGATGAGGAACTGAGGCCTCCAGCCACGAGCCGGCATGCACCTGCCAACCGTGCCAGGAGCCACCTTGGAAGCAGGTCTTTCAGCAGCTCCAGATGACATCAGCCCCGAAGCCTCCTGAGAAGCTCCGAGCCAGAATCACTGATCAAGCTGCTCCCCAATCCCTGACCCACAGATTGTGTGAGATCATGTGGATGGTTGTTCTAAGCCCCTCAGTTCTGGGGTAAATTTGATACCCAGAAATTGACAACCCAGAAAACATGAGGACTGTTCACCATCAGCCTGAGGTTAGAAGCATCTTGAGTCATCTCTAGGGATCTCTTGGTCCCTGGATTGTATCACAGCTACTTAAAGGTATTCCGTGGCCCCATTTAGATAGAGCTGTGTTTATCTTTACATGTTTTAAATACCCAGTAAATGACTTGAAATTATTTTCTGAAATTAGAGGGATACTGCTGAATTTCAGACTGTTAAGGTTGGAACGAATAATTAATAGTACAACTTGTCAATACAACTTGTCAGATAATGTCAATGTTCTTTCTTTAATTCTGTAGGTGACACGCTAACACCCGTAGGCAGATCAGTGTTTTAATCTTTTTCTTCACTAACATGTATGCATTTTCTTTAAACATATTTAGTTTGTATTTTATTTACATTATTCAAAAAAAAATGGCAGAGACATTACTTTCTTTCTATTTTTCCCCCTTATTTTTCATTTATCGAATGATGCTTCCTTAGTTACACTGCTTGATATGCAACTGCTTCTCTGCTATCTCCTTCCAGATGTGCATTCTTATTGTACAGCAACCAACATATGTGTATGCTTGGGCTGAGTGTATTATCTCTATGGGACTTTTCTAAAATGAGATTTGTCCTAACAATGAATTTAAGGTACAGTTATTTTGTTTCTATTAATGAACTTCAAAAATCCTTCAAGTGAAGGAACCAGACTAGGAGGCAGCATTGTACACTGAAGAGAGCCTGAACTTGGGGGTAAACAGGTCCAGATTCCAAGTCTAGTACGTGCTCAACTATTCTAGTTGTTACTCAACTATTGAATGGGGGGGGTAACATGGTACCCTCGCTGACAGTCAACCTGATAACATCAAACATAATGAATGAGGCCAAATATATACACAAGTTACTTAATGATATAATACGACTCAAATGGAAATCACCACCTCAACACAATCAAATGGTTGAAAGAACAAACCCCAAGAGCAGTGGTACCAGGAGTGGGTGAGACACGGCAACCAGTGACGGGCAAAGATACCGTGGTCTGCAGGAGCCTCGCTCTGGGCAGGGCTGGGAGACAAGAGGTGCAGGAGCCCCAAACCAGAGCACAGTGGAGACGCAGGCCCCACAGTGACTTCCTTCCTAACCTGATGATGATTCGTTATATTTCCAGGTACTGTGATTCCAGGAATGGCTTCCTGGGAAGTGAAGTGTGAGTCTGGGAGAAGCTTTAACTTCCCTGGTAACTTAATGAATGATCACATCTGTCCTCTGCCACGTTGGTCACTGGCTGGCTATATCCCAGAAACCCACCATCACTGCTGGAGAGCAGAAGGCCCAGCTTCTCTGGGATGTGCTGGTGTCACTGAGGCTCTGCCCTGCAGAGCCCATCTCGGGTCGCTCCACAAGCCTAGAGAGCCCACTGACCTCCCCTCAAATCCTACTGCAACGCCCAATGTTCCAGATGCCAGAGGGGCCATGAGAGCTGACCACAGCATTCCTAGAACAAGGACTCGATGCTACCTTTCTCCCTTTGGGACTGACTGTCAACCCCGGAAAGTAGGATGATGAGTGGACAACTCAAGCCAATAAAGGAAAGAGGGCCCTATTTCCTTATCTTATCACAAAGGCACCAAGAGGGTAGGAGGAGTGTTAACTGCTTGTGCTTGTTTGTATACATTATGTCCCCCAGAAATGCCATATTCTTTACTGCAGTCTTGGGGGGACAGATGTGTTAGTGCTGATTAGGTTGAAATCTTTGGATTAAGCTGTTTCCATGGAGATGTGACCCACCCAACTGTGAGTGACATCTTTGATTAGGGTGTGACCTCTTGATTAAATGTTTCCATTGGAAATGTGGCCCCACCCATTCAAGGTGGGTCTTAATTAGTTCACTGGAGTCCTATAAAAAGAGCTCACAGACAGAAGGAGCTCAGAGCAGCTAAGAGTGACATTTTGGAGAGCAACCGAGAGTGACATTTTGAAGAGTTGCTGCAGCTAAGAGAGGACAAAATGCCCCAAGAGCAACATTTTGGAGAATGCCATTTTGAAACGCAGCCTGGAAGCAAGCAGACTCCAGCCATGTGCCTTCCCAGCTAACAGAGGTTTTCCGGACGCCATTGGCCATCCTCCAGTGAAGGTACCCGATTGTTGATGCCTTACCTTGGACACTTTATGGCCTTAAGGCTGTAACTGTGTAATCAAATAAGCCTCCTTTATAACAGCCAATCCATCTCTGGTATTTTGCATTCCGGCAGCATTAGCAAACTGGAACACTGTTCTATGCATAAAGGTGACCTTAGGAAGAGATGAGATGTGGGTCCCCAACTAACAATGTTGCCGACCAGGCCCACAGACCCCCAGACTTGATGAGAAGCATGAGCACAGTGGCCTACCTCACGTTGGTGTGTCGCTTGACGTACAGATTGTGAAAGTTGTTTGTGTTTTCCATTTGGCCCGCCTTGGGGCCCTGCAGCCTCTGGATGATCTCGGCTTTCATTTCCATGGCTATGTGAGCTGGCAGCAAGGAGAGCAGAAGGCGCTCCTAAGACCAAGGGGTGGGAGAAACAAAAAGACATTTCAAGTAATGAAAATAACTGCAAAAGGAATACTTGAAATCATCACTGCAGGCAGCGAGGCCTATTCAGGGACCATTTTCAACGAGTTAAAATACAGACTGTAGAAATATGTAATAAAAAAGGACAGATTTTCTAAGGTCAGAGTGTGTTATTCTGTTATTTACTATTTATGGAGCTCTAAGTAGGAGTTATTCAGCATGGAGAATAAAGGAAGGCAAAGTCATTTCCTTGAGGATATTATTTATTGCTTTTGATTTTAAAGCAGTGAAGCAGAGAGAATATTAAAGTGCCAGAAACCAGTGGTCAGCCTAAGATAAAAAAAAAAAACAAAACACTCATTTTCTCCCACTTGTTCATTTGATAAAGTGAACATTTTATTGCATTTTGGAAAGTCAACCAGTATTCCACACTTCCCGAATAAGAAGTCAAATATTTCAAATATTTCATTTCCCCTATGAAGAGTACCAATTCATTTTAGTGATTCTAAACTATTATAAAGGTGGAGTTAAAAATATTAGCTTCTATAAGATGTCATCAATAAGAAACTACAGGTAGGACAAAGGAATAATAATGTGTATTTCTCATATTTTGCTCTCTAAATTCAGTAAATCCAGTAAACAATAGATACTAGAACGCAATGTTATATTTAATTTACTTATTTTTACTTAGAATTCATTCTTTCCAAGGAAAATACATGGTATTTTTGGGGGAAAAGTATCACAGAAGAACAATCATTGAAGGTGTATATTCATCCTAGAATATTTTACAGCTTAGTGTTTTGTAGAAAAAACTATTCTTCAGGTATTGTGATTTCAGCAACTGGTATTCAGTGTTGACGAGCAGCATTTGTTGAATGGAGAAGTTTCTCTCCCAAATTTTCTTCCTCTTTTCCTCTGTTTTGTGGACAAAGTGGTGAGGGTGTTGGGGGCAGTAGAAGCTGGGCTTTGCCTGTAGGATCCCAGTGCACATCACTTTGGTGCCTAATGTGAAAATCTAGTGGGTGAGCAGAAAGTGGGCCAGGGGTGCCTCTCCATGAAGACGAGACGGCCTCACACAGCCCCACCCTGGCCAGCTCCAGGAAAAGGCTAGCGGAAAGTCAGCAAGTGACAGAGTGTGTCCCTAGGGGTGGAATTCCACCAAGGTCCACCAAATACTCACAGTAGAGAGTATTGTGCTATCAACTGGCAAAACTGCGTGTTGTCATTCATTCATTCATTTATTCATTTATTCACATATTCAGCAGACACCCACCATACGTCCATTCAATGCCAGCCCCCTGGATAAACACGAATGGCACGTGCAAAGAAGTGTGAGACAAGGTCCCTGTCATCACTTATGATCCAGCAGGGCGCCACCGTGCTTGCTCTTATGTCAGGTGAGGATAGAAGGATGGGCTAGTGTTCGAAGGAAGCCACATGCCTGGGACTCTGGGAACATGGAAAGGCATCTAAAGGTCAAGGAGCAGCCGCTATATGCCACATGGTGCCTGGGGCTCTACTCAGGTCAACGAGTAAGAACAAATAAAATTTCAAGAAATCAACTCAAAAAACAGTCCTATCCAATTAGTTTTATCATTCTCCTCCTTTGAAGGTTAGAAAGGGCAATTAGGTAGAGGCCAGGATGCTAACACTACGCAAAAGTGCTAACACTGTCCTGATGAAGTAAAGTTTATTTGTTCTTAAGATACTTAAGAGAATAATTTCTATTTAACAATTCTCTTCTAATTTTTTTGTTAAATTCCCCTTGTTTTGGTTTAAATGAAGAAATGGAGAAATACAAATTTTGAATAAATTAAATTTCCTTGTGTATATATAGGAAAATATAAATTATTATTGATTCTACAAAATAATGAGGATAATGTCTTGTGGGGTCTAAAATAAATGTAGAAATAAAAATACACAATAACATTAACACAAAAGTTAGAAAAGGGGTAAATGGATTTAGTGCTCTGAGGTCCAGGCAATGTGTGGAAAGTGGCAAAAACGATAATCAATCAAGAATGAATATAATTTCAACAAAGTAACAAATCAAAAGAAGAGTAAAAGAATATATAACTAACAAGCTAACTGAATAGAAGTGGGAAAGAAATCCTTTATTACTCCAAAATAAGTCAATAAAGAAGAGAGAAAGAAAACTTAGAACAGGTGGGGCAAAGAGAATAAATCAAACAGTGGTAGATATTAACCTACTATGTCAAGAATTACATTAAATGTAAATGGAATAAATACTCTAATCAATTGGCTAATATTAACAGATTGGGTTAAAAAAAAAGACAAAAATGCAACTCTATACTACTTACAAGAGATATTTCCTAAATATAAGGATAGAGAAATATAGAAAATAAAAGATGTAAAAAGGTATACCAAGAAAAGATATGCCATGAAAACCCTAATGAAAAGAAAGCTGGTACAGCTGTGCCACTATCAAAAAAACGGATTTTATTTCATAATGATAAAAGGGTCAATTTGTGTAGGTATTTTGATCTTTGGGGAAAGGATGCCCTAGTCTAAATATTTTTAGATTTTTCTTTTCAGGGAAATACCACTAGATTTGTCATGAGTAGTTGGAGATAAATGTTCCACAGTGGTTCCTTCCATTCACAGAGACTGAAACAAAGGGAAATCTTGTTTGCTGTTGCTTTCTCAGCCCCTGATGGGGACCTGGAAAGTGGCGTTTGCTTGGTAATTATTTGTCAAATGAATGATTAAATAAATAACTTGTTAAGCATTTCATCTTAGGAACATTGAAGAAAGGCTCTGTTCATTGTTGCTGCTGCATAGGGTGGAGACCTGGGTAGACTGTGTTTATGTTTGAAAATCATTTTATTGACCCTCTTGAAATGCCAAGCCTGGGTAAAGTCTTATTTGGTGATGTTCACCCAAAAGGGAGCTTAACTGTTCTGCAAAAGGAGGTAGCAGCAGTAGGTTTGGGTTCTTTTCCTTAGACCATCACACAGTGTGGGCTGAAGGAAGTGGGAAGAGGAGGAGGCCCATGGAGGGGGAGAAGAGACCCTGCTTCACATCAGCAGGCTTGGCCCAAGGAGAGAGAGGACTTCCAGCAGGCCTCCATGCTGGGGAAGGGTTGGTGACACGGCCACTGCTTGAAATTTCATGTTACATTGATTTCTGTTATGACTCTAACTGTCTTCTTTTATCCCACAAATCTCACTAATGATCTAATAAAAGAGCAGCATTTAAAGGTGAGGAGGTGAGTACAAATTTTGGATTTAAACAAAATGTTGAAGGAGTGGGAACAGTGGCCCAACTGTGTGAGAGGCCTCAGCATGAAGCCAGGGGCAAGGCAAGCAAGCAAAACCAGGAGAATAAAACACTGGTTTCAAAGCTGAACTTGCCACAAGTTCAAGGGATAGGAAATGAAGTAAATTTTTGCATATTGAAGAAACAGGTGACCCCCGAAAAGTGGAATTCAGCTTACCAGTAAGTTACTACAGGCATGAAAAATAGATGTTCACATTTTACAACTTAAAAAACAAAAACACCCATATCCTTATTATGTACAATTGAGAGTTTGATACATTTAGTTGATGGCCTAGTGTCTACACAAGTCTGTTCCCTCTCTGATCTCAAGACCCACCTAAAGAGACAGTGGGATTTATGCTTTAAATAAATAACATATTAATTACTAGTGTTCATAAACTTGATACAAATAATTGCTCCATCATTTACTCATCTTCTACTACCCATCACAACAATACATACATTTGAGATTTATCTTCAATTCCTGTGTGTTTTGGTCTCTTGGATCAATCCAACAGTTAGATATTTTGGAAGTCTGAAAATAATGAAACTCATGATATACCCAAGAAAGTACTCAGCAGGCAGACTTTATCCCTGGAAGTTTAGTGATTTAGTTCTGCTAATACTGCATTGGCTCAATCTCGTTTCCTACGTGCTGACCACACACGATGCAAGGCAAGGCACGTGTTGCGATGGTGACTGTTTCTTCTCTCTGCTCTCAGCTCATAAACACTCTCTGACAGTCACAGCTTCCGTCACCAGTGTGTCCCCAAGTTAACTTCTGTTACCAGTGCTATTGCTGCTGCTTCTTTTAGGTCCCTCCTTAGAAACCTTGCTTCCCATCACCCAATCAAAACACATACAACACTTTCTTTATTTGCAAGACCTTGAATTAACTTTCTTTGACTTTCATAAAAATTAGCCATTGCATTTACATACGGAGGAGGGTAGTGGCATTTTGTAGAAATGGAACTGATGGGAGAAAATCGGAGTATCTGACCTTCCTCTGACACCAATTTTTTATTGGACCTAAAACAAATAACAGCCTTATATTCCAGTTTTATTGTCCGGAAAATAAGCCTGTTGGATGAGGTTGTTGGAGCTCTCCATGTCTGCTTTAGTTTGCAGCACTTTATGGAACATGGGAGCCCCTTTCTAGAATTTACCTCCACGGTTTCAGATGCAATCTGTCACACACACAGAACCAGTAGTCACACCACAGGAAAGAACTGAAGAGCTCAAATCCCAACACGGTGGTAAGGAAGGACTGCAGGGAGGGGAGAGGCCCCTCAGATTCCCAAAAAGAAAACGGGAGGGAGCTGAGTTTCTGCTGGTTCAGGAAGAAGGAGGAAGAGGGGCTGAGAGTTCTGAGGCATAACGTTAGTAGCAGAGCATTTGAGACTCTGTGTGGGGAAGGACGGTCGGCCTGCTCTACTTCACAGTCTAGGGAAAATGGAGCAAATTAAAACCTACGTGCACTTTATCAAAGTACTGTTCCTTTTTACCAAGCAGTAAGTCCTTACATTACATGCATATGCTGTATTCTCATTATACACACAGTTTCATTTACATTTCAAGCATTTTGAAAAAAAGAGCTAAATCATATAGATGTGGCTCGGAGGGGGGTGCAGTGAGGTGCCAGACCCCTGAGGAGCTTGAATGGAACTCGGATCTTCTGACTTCAGGGCCACTGGCTGCTCTTTCTACCCACTACAACTGGTCAACTCCACATGATGACTGGAACACTATAGAGGAGCCCACTATGAAAAAGAAGGTGTACAGAATGGAATTGCCACTCACATGGGATGACTGCAGTTAACAGAAGTTAGAGAACCAAGTGCTGGCCAGGGGAGAGGGTGCAGCCACGTGGTGTGGTCACTCCAAGTGATGTCGGAGCTACCCCACGGTATGGGGGCATTTCTGAACCAATTTGCACTCTCTTCCCCAGTAAAAAGTGGGGATCACTTCTCTAAGAGATTTTCTCTCACTAAAAGCTGAAGTCCCGAGAATTCACCAACTTTCCCTGGAGCAAGTGTAAGCCCCCCATACAGATTATGCTTGTCTGTATTGTACAAACGAGATTTTATTTTCATTGGGTGCAGAAGCAATGGGCTTTCAGGATAAAGGATGGAGTCTGTCTAGCCATGGTGTAAGGCCAAGCTCTCCCCGTGGTGGTGACACTGTGGGTTCAGGATTCTCATCTGCAATGGGCTGCTCTGTCCAAGCCTGGATGCCGGGATTCACGAAACCACAGGACTGTGAGACAAGTGGGAAAGACACCCCCAGTGGGGGTGACGGAAGGGGGTGGAGCTCCAGAGGGGTCACTGGTCCCTTAGAAGTTGCTACTAATTTGTTCCCCACAGGAGGTCTATAAACTAACTTTTAGAGCATTCTGAATTGTTTTAGGAACAACAAGCCAGTCTTCTAGATGGAAGTAAAAGTGAAACTTCTAGGGAAATTACAGAACCCCTCTACCTGAATGCAGCTGTCACATTCATAAATCAAGAATCTTTCTTTCTTTGACATATTTTTGACTACCTTCCACAGACCAGGTCCAGTTCCAGATGACTTATAAGCATTATCTTGCTTAGTTCTCACAAACCAGGGAGCAGGTATTACTATTTTCCCCATTTTTAAGAAAAGGAACCTAAAGACAAAAAAGGTGGAGTGACTTGCTAAATGCAGTGGAGTGGGGATTTGAGTCCGTGGAGGTAGTTAGTGGTTAAGTGCACTTAGCCTGTTTGCCAAACAGCCTCTAGGGTTAAAAAAAAGAAAAAAAGAAAAAGAAAAAGACATTAAATACATTGGCGCCTGAATCAATAGCATAGCCCCACCTAGTGGCAGGGGAAGGAATTGTCACACACGGTTGCGTCTCCAGCATGATGGACACTAATTTCAGTGGCGGGAGTGGCCCTTTTCTCTAACTCTTGGCTGAACTCTGAGACTTGAACCTCAAAGAAAAACTGCTCTTGGGAAGAATATTACAAAATCTCCTACGCTTTCAGCAGCCCCTCAGCTGCTTCTTGTCAATCTAATTCAAACCCGAGAGAATGCTCCGGAGCAACAGCTGGGCCACGGGACAAATAGGAGCTAATCTCCATGGGCTTTTTTGAAACTGCTTCACATTTCCCTCATGAACACATGCCCAAATTCTGAAGTGGGCATTTACCTTTTCAGTTGTGCATGCAAAGTTGAGTAGCCGGCTTGGGGCAGTGGTCCAAGGCCTCCCAGTGCTGGGGAAGAGTTCAAATAGCTGCTTATTTGTCCTGATAAATGAAGAGTCCCAATGCCAGGTTCCATAGGAAGGATACAGCCCAGCAGATAACATCTGTAAATATTAGTATGCCTGCCCCCACCATGGATTTTCCTACTTGGGCCTTGATGCACTTGCTCCTGAGGGCTGTCCCCATCATTTCTGCACAATAAGTTTTCAGAGAAAGAGTAATAAATGAGAAAAGAGAGATTTAAACTGCACTAATAATCACTCTGCTAATCAAGCAGCGTCCTAATCTTCCTTAGATAAAAATTAAAAGATGCAAGCAGAAAAATCATCATGCCAAAGAGCTGAGGCCATGCCACATCCCTAGAATTTTATTAAAACAGCTCAAATGAAGTGACTGTGGTTCGAACTAAAAAAATAAAAGTGCTTTTCTGCTGCCATTTGTTTGACTTGACTACATACCTGCTTTGTGTGCTCAGATTGTCGTCAATGCAGTTTTATGCTTTCTCTTTGTCTTCAGCAAATGCATTCTTAGTCATCAGGCTGTGGATTTTCTTTCAGGGACTTTGCCATGCAAGTTTCACTAATAGGTATGTTTTTGGAGAGAGTCACATGACATATCAGCTTTAAACAATCATTCTTGCTCAGCATGAGCTATGTCCCATTAGCGGGGTGAGGGGAGGAGTGAAACAAGGGCTTGAAGCTTATATGACTTGAGAAATCAAACATCTTGTAAAAGATTTTGTTGCAAAAGTTGCATCTAATGATAACTTGAATTTATATCATGCATGTAATGTAACAAGAAACACTGACTGGTGTGTTTTCTAATTCATTTATTTCTTCTGAGCATATAAATTCTTAAGACTCATCAAAATTTCAAGTCTAGGGGAAGCAAAGCAGCAGCCTGCAGGGGCTCAGCCTAGCAGGGCAGATGTGCTCTTTTGGCTGGCAGAGTACGTGCATGTACCTTTGCGTGTGTGCATGTTTGAAGACTTTGAACACCTTTTGCTAGGCCATGCACTGAATAGCTTGCCACAGTCCTCACCAGTCCCTATCACTCACAACAGCACTGCACACATTTTCCTTGTCTTCCTGTCCCCTAAATCTGTGTTTCTCACCTTGGGCACCAGTGGCAATTTTTTTTTTTTTTTGGCTTTAATTAAAGGGGGTCTATTTGGTTACAAAGTTACAGTCTTAAGGCCATAAAGTGTCCAAGGTAAGACAAGGCACTACCTTCACTGAAGGATGGCCAGTGGCGTCTGGAAAACCTCTGTTCGCTGAGAAGGCATGTGGCGGGCTGTTAGCTGATCCCGGGTTTGTTCCAGCTCCTCTCTCAGCTCCTGTGCGTTCTTCAAAATGTTGCTCTTGGGCATTTCATCCTCTCTTTGTTTCTCTGGAGCAAACTCTGGGCTAGCATGAGTCTGCTTTCAATGGCCATCTCCAAAACATCTCTCTCAGTTGCTCTCCAAAATGTCACTCACAACTGCTCTGAGTTCCTTCTGTTTGTCAGCTCTTTTACATGGCTCCAGTGATTTAATTCAGACCCACCCTGAATGGGTGCAGTAACACCTCCATGGAAATTATCCAATCAAAGGTCTTGCTCACAGGTGATTAAGTCACATCTCCATGGAAACACTCAATCAATAGGTTCCAACCTAATCAACACTAATATGTCTGCCCCCACAGGATTGCATCAAAGAACATGGCATTTTGGGGGACATAATACATCCAAATTGGCATACCCTTGAAAATCAAATTATCAGAAAACTTCCTTCCTACATTATAAATGATCAAAAACTAGGTAAAAATGTAATTTCCCTAATCAATTTAAAACAATATATCCCAGGTGTGGTGGTTAGGATCATGTATCAATTTGGCCAGGTGATGGTGCCCTGGTATCTGGTCAAGCAAGCACTGGCCTAACCATTACTGAAAGGACATTTATTGCTGGTTAATAAGCCAGAAGACTGGTTTATTAAATCATCAGTCAATTGACTGCATCTGTGACTGATTACATAAATGAAAGGTGTGTCTTCTGCAATGAGAGAATTCAATAAACTGGATTTAATCCAATCAGTTGAAGATTTTTAAGGGAGAAGAGAAAAAGTCAGCTTCAGCCAGCCAGCCTCTCCTGGGGAGTTCATCGAGAACTTCATCAGAGTTGCCAGCTTGCTGCCTGCCCTACACAGTTTGGACTTGTGCATCCTGCCCTAGAGTTTGGACTCATGCATCCTGCCCTATGGAATTAAGGCTTGTGCATCCCCACAGCTGTGTGAGATTCTTTTACAAAATCTCATATTTACCGATATCTCCTGTTGGTTCTGTTTCCCTAGAGAACCTTGACTAACACACCAGGTAAAACACATATAATAAAGTCAAGAAGAGAAATAACACGAAAATGAGACAGTCATACTTTGAGGTACATGTGACAAATGTATTTCTTTTTATTGTTACTAAAGTTTTCTCCAATGAATTCCAATATCTGAACCATTTTCTTTTATTTGATTCCACTGTTGGCCATAGTTTGAGCCCTGCACGCTCCCTTCCCTTTCACCTCAAAGGGAGCGCCTTTGTATGTAGCCACACACTCGTCATTTGTGTAAAGATCAGGCTGTATCTGCTCCCATATCTTCTTCTTAGGATTTAGCTCTTTGTCAGGCTCTCCAGGAAAAGAATCAAAAGTCTTTCTGTCTCCAGGAAGAGATCCATTTGGAGGAGTCAAGATTTCAACTTTCTCTGGTGAACTAGCACACATCACCATTGCTTGGGATAGTACTCCCCTCATCTTTGCAGGTTTGAGGTTACAAAGTAAAATCACCATCCAATTTTGCATCTGTTCAAGAGGAACATGATTCACCAGGCCACTGACAACTGTTCTTGGGGCTGTTTTGCCCCCATCTACTTCTTCTACATACAAAGAATCTGCGTCAGGGTGCTTTCTGGCAGCGATGATACAACCAATCCTAAGATCCAGATGGGAAACATCTGTTGGCTTAGAATCGGCACTTCCTGCTATTGATTGCTGCTGTTTTTTCTCCTTTTTCTCTCCTTTCTTTTCAAGTTTTTCTTTCATCTTCTTTTCTTCTCCTCTACCTCCATTTATCTGTTTGTTGGCATCAGAAGATACAGTTGTTATTGATGTAGACTGGATCACATTTTCAGAAAGAGTAGAATTAGCTTGTAGTGGAGTAGCAGAAAAGAATGGTATTTGTTTCATTCCATTTTGAATTTCTGCCTGAATTAGCTCTTGTTTCAGTTCTTCAATTTCTTTCTTTAGTTTAGCATTTTCAGCACGAAGTTTCTTCTCCTCTCTCAAAGTTGTCTGCAAAATCACTCTCTCTTTAAGAAGAGCAACTTGCTTCTTAAGAAATTCAATAATTTGATCTGCCTCTGCACCCTTCTGTTCCAGCCTCTTCAGAACAGCATCACTGGTTGCCATTTTTGCCAAAAAAAAATGGCAAACATTCCTAGAGCGGTGGACAGCAGCTCCCAAGAGCCTTGAGCCCAGCGCACGCAGACAGCTGCCTGCGTTCACCAGTGGCATTTTGTGCTGGATAATTCTGGGTCGTGGGGCAGGCTGTCCTGTGCATTGCAGGATGTTTAGCAGAATCTATCCAATAGACTTAACTAGACTTTAGTAGCTTCTATTCACTAGATCCTAGAATCATCCCAATTCCCAATTGTGACAACTAAAGCTGCCTTCAGAAAAAGTCAGTGTCTCCTGGGGGGCAAAGTTGCCCTTGGTTGAGGACAATGCTCTACTTGTGAGCTCTTCCTTTGGACCTTCAATTGGACATTTTCCTTCTTACCCCTCCCCTCCATTTATTTCTGTTCCTCCCCAGCCTGCATTTTGTGATCCAACGCTTCAATCACCTTCTTGTTCCCCATCCTTCTAGAAGGGAAGAACACATTTCTCCAGTGCATGACTCGGAAGCAAACCGTTCCTCCTGCGCACAGGCCATTGGCCAGAGGTCCACAGGGCTACACCTAGCTCCAGGGGAGACTGGGTATGTCTCTACTCTGGGAAGCCACGTGTCCAGCTTAAAAAGGTTTTCTTACTGTAGAAGAATGAGAGAATGGTATTGGGAGCCAAACCAGTCATCTCTGTCAATGTGGGGGTCTGAAACACAACATCTCCAAAATGGAAACTGCCATCTCCCCTCCCAAAGCTGCCCCACTCCGTGTAATCTCAGTTCTGCAAATGGCTGACCATCTGCCCAGCGGCCCAAGGGGAAACTTGGTCCCCTTCTTGATTCTCTTTCTCTCTTACCGTCCCATGTCCCGCGAATAAACAATTTCGGTCTTTTACACGTCTGACCGGCATTCCAACTCTGACTCGTTCTCCCCTAACCTACGGCTACTACCCAGTCTCAGGCCACCGCCAACACTCACCTGCTGAGCCAATCACCTCCCACCCGGACTTCCTGCCTCCTGTTCTCCCTCCCTCCCAGCCTTTCTCTTGCTGCAGCAGGGATCTTTCTAAAATGCAAAGCAGCAGCCAAGTCAGGTCAGCCCCAGCCTCGAATGTTTCCACTACCCCAGGAAAAAGCTCAAAGCCTCCAGAAGGGTTACAAGACACGTCATTCCCCCATGTACCCCACCTCCTTCATTTCTCCCCTCCTTTCCCTGACTCTGTGGTTCAGCTCTTCCAAATCACATGAGCCCTGAGCCAAGTTCACCTCCCTCCTGGAGAGCACGTCCCTCCCTCTAGGGGAACACTGGCCCCATCACAGCAGCCCACCCGTGCCCACCTTCCTTAGCTTAGGTTATGCCTGCCAATTCTTCAGGCAGGCTTCTGATTGCTCCATCTGCTCCTCCCTGACAGCTGCCCTGCCCTCCTTACCCCAGTGGCTTGTGCGCCCTACGATGCTCTAGCACCTGATGGTCTCCCTGACAGTGGCCTTGAACTCTCCTGAAACCACTTACCCCACCCCAAGGCTGTAGGTTTCAGTGTGCTCAAACCAACTTTCTTCACTATTATATTCCCATGTGGTGTGCAGGGCACAGAGCCTGGCCCACAGCGGACACTTAGACATTTGTCAGATGGATGCATGAATGAATGAATGGATGGATGAGTGACAAAGGACTCATGACACACTGAATAAGATTTCTGCTGGCAGCTCATTAAAGAGTCTGATTGTTCAATGACAGAAGTCAGGAGAACGTTCTTCCGGCCTCAGCAATGCCACTCATCGAGGGTAAACTGCGTCTCCTTCTTGGCCTCTGGTGTCTTCCTTGTAGCCTGAGAGGCACCTGACTATTCTGTTGTTTCTTCCAGTTCTAAGTTTCTCCCATGTGCAGGTGGTCTGGAGGGTGTGGGAAGGTATACTTAAGTGTGGCAGAAGAAAAGGGAGTACATTCTGAATTACTTTTTTTATAATTGCTGAAAAGCTGTGATTTCTTCCATTAAAAGAAATGACATCAGGATTATCACATATGCATATAGGGTGTGCCGGTTTGAATGTATTGTGTCCCCCAGATGCCATTATCTTTGTAATCTTATGGGGCAGACGTTGCTTGGAATGTGCCCCACCCAGCTGTGGGTGATGATTTTGATGAGATGTTCCCGTGGAGGCGTGGCCCCGCCCATTCGGGGTGGGCCTTGATCAGTGGAGCCATATAAATGAGCTGACTCAGAGAGAGGGAACTCAGTGAGTGCAGCTGGGAGTGATGTTTTGAAGAGGAGCAAGCTTGCTAGAGAGGAACGTCCTGGAAGAAAGCCGTCTTTGAGGCCGGAGCTTTGGAGCAGACGCCAGCTGCCTTCCTAGCTAGCAGAGGTTTTCCGGACGCCATTGGCCATCCTCCGGTGAAGGTACCCAATTGCCGAGGTGTTACCTTGGACGCTTTGCGGCCTTAAGACTGTAACTGTGTAGCGAAATAGACCCCCGTTTTATAAAAGCCTACCCGTCTCTGGTGTTTTGCATTCTGCAGCATTAGCAAACTAGAACATAGGGTATATGTAAGTAGATTATATATATATTTATATGCACACATTTCTTTTACTTTTGTCATAATATACATTAGTTGGCATGCATGCACAGATTTCCAGGGAAGCGAGGGAGCATGGTAAGTATTTATAGTCTCTCTTTCGTTAATTTTTCTTAAAGATCTTCTGCTATCTGATCTCCTAGGGCTGGTGAAGTGGCACTCCTTTTTATTATTCTGCTGGTACAAGTCCACATGTGTGTGTAAATCCTGTGGTGAATGTCCCTCCTGTCGCCTACTCCAGCTCCACAGAGAGCTGGACAGTGCCCAGCCCTGTGGGCAGTGCGGGAGAGCCAAAGAGGGAATGGACAGCCTACAAACAGCCCTGCCAGAGGGGAAAGGGGGCAAAGCTTTCTGCCAAGAAACAAAAACCAAGATCTGCATGGGAGTGAAAGTCAGTGGTAATGAGAAGACGCTACGTTTCATTTCAAAACACATATTTATGGATAAATTTGACGAACTATATCAGCATGTATAAGCTTGAGAATTCTCAACTTCATCATGCCGATACAGTATTTGTCAAACGGTAAACACAGTTTTAAAAGCACTAAACTGACACGTGTATGCCGACGTCCGGTAAAATATCAAACCCTATGTGGTGATTTCTAAGGAAAATGACACCGTCCACACTAGCTCCTGGGCCCAGGCTGATGGGAGCTCCAATACTGCATGGATTTTGGAATATATTTCAATTATCTATTGTTGCAAAAAAAATCATCCCCAAATATAACAGCTTAGGACATCAAATGGTGCCTTTTTCTCATGATCCTGTGGATTGGCTGGTGATTCCTCCTCTGGTTTCATCAACCACATGACAGCGTTCAGCTGAGGGTCACTACTCAGAAGGTCCGAGATGGATGCAGTTACACATCTGGTGGTTCTGCTGGGGGTCCCTGAGGCCTCGGTTCTCCTCCCCATGGCTACTCTTCCTCCACCAGGCTGGAATGCCTCCTTAGTCGTGGCTCAGGGTAGCAGCCCCAGAAGGACACAGGAGGCTCCAGGGCCTCTGAACTCACACAGCGTCACTTCCCCATAGTCTATCAGCCAAAGTGAACCATGAGCCCACCCAGTTTCTGGGGTGGGGAACAATTGTGGCCATCTTGTCCACCTAACACAGGTTGGATGACACCTTCTTCCAAATAGTCTTGGTTCCAAGGGCTTGGTGGATTCAAGGGTTAAATCATTTATCTAGTAAACCTGGAGACTCAGATTTCATGAGGGGACCCAGGAGTCAGCACCTCCAGGAACCCCAAGTTCAAGTCAAGCCTCACTGACCTTGAACTCCAACTTGACCTTCCAGGAATTCTCCTCGTGTCCAGCACTGAATTCAGTGTATCTCTCTTTTGCTGAATCTCATCCAAATGCTTGATCCACCCTGGACTCAAGTGACACAGGCTGGGCACAAGGAGGCCTGGCTTCTCAGGGGGAGGGAAAGAGGCAGATGTAACCGAGACCTTCATTCTCTACCAACTACTCTCACCTTTTGGCTTCTACCTCAAATAGCCACCTGACAAATAATTCCCAGACATGTCTTAAAACAACCAAGACAGACAATGTGATTCAAAATAACTGTCTGTTAATGCAAGGAATGTGTTTCAACTTATTTCAAGACTATGTTCAACGTAAATTTGTATGGATTGTCACAGAAACAGATTTTTTAAAAACGAATATTGGCTTTTGTCAAGAAAAGAGAGTCAACAAAATTGGGTAGGATTGAGGGAGATTTCTTCTAATGAACAATTTTGAAGGGAAAGGAGGAAATTAAATAAATGGCATTCTCAGATATGTTCCGTGATTTACTCTTAAGTGAGCCATTGAAATATTTGGGGATGTTCTGTTCTCCATCTATTGATTTTACTAAAATGCACTCTGTAGATGATAAAAATGCACTACACCATGCTGCGCAAAACAAGATGTTCTTTGCATATGATAGAGCAGAAGATCTTAAAAAGACATATGCAAAACACTGACTTCAATAGCTGGAATTTAGACTTCATACTCGATTTTCATTCAAAATTGTGAAAGTCACATAAAATATCTGATCCTTATTTACCCTTTACTCAATGCTGCTAAACTGTGGAATAAGAAATCATGTTTCAAAGTAGCATAAATTTAAAAAGTGCAATAGAATTATCTATTAACTTTTGAAATGATTATTTCGAGAAAGATGATAAATTCTTGTGCTCATAAGTATTCTATTGCAGTTGAATGTTTCCATCAATAAACCTATACACTTGTCAGTTGTATTTTGTTAACAACACTAACCTGGTATCAACAATAATAAATATTAACAAAATCAATTTGCCTGTTAAACTCATGGATCCCCCCCACCCCACTACTGCTGAGGACCTTCAAGTCTAAACATTTCCACAACATTTGTAATCTGATCCAGTCCTTCCTATACAACTTCCCACCATTCCATTCCTGACACTTTTAAGATAGTTGGGTCTGCTAATTCCTCCCTGCACATTCTTCTGTTATATTTTGGGTTTTGTCGATTCTGCATTTGCTTTACCTTTTCCTTCACTGACCTACTTCCTAATTCTCTGTAAAGATCTGCTCTTGCCCCTCCTTTTAACGAGGCTGAAAAGAACCCCTGCCTCATGGGGGTGTGTGGGGGTTCGAGAATTTGTGCGTGTGAAGGGCCGAGGGGAGTGCTGGGCACCCAGAGAGCCCGTTCTTGGTCAGCCTCTGACCGAGAAATTCTCCTTTGAGGAGTCTGAGCCCACACACATCATTCTTTTCTCTGAACTACAGTTTGTTTCACGGTAATGCCCACTTTTCCTTAAATTTCTCTCTAACTCGTTCACTCACATTGGCTCTCCCAATTATAGTCCAAGTCACTCGAGGCAGGGCAGAGATTATTCATTTTAATTTCATAACCTTTACAATTCTAGATGTGTATTACACTTACTAGGTGATCAATACTTATGGCTCTGTTGGCTGATAAGCATAAGAATGTAAATAAAAATAAAACAGGTGGCCAAATTAGGGTGTCATATTAAATGTATAAGGCAGAACTTCCCTCCCAAACTACTTAACAAAATAAGCCAAAATGTCTAAAAAGCAGCAAAGAAACATCACCAATTACAGCAACAACACAAAGGAGGGGTGTGGCCCAGTTTCACACAGTTCAAAAACCAATGGCCAAAATGAGAAGACTCGAAAGCAGGGCAGAGGGTGGGGTGCATGTGGCGCTTAACTGTGCCTCCCCAGTCCTCCCCTCCAGAGCAGTTTCACTGAATCGACAACATCCAGAGAACATCTACAAACTCGGAGAGAAGCAAACTGAATGTGTCTTCAATGATTTCTTTTTCTGAAGAAGGGATGGTGGAAATCGTGGTGGAGACAGAGTCGACAAACAACGAGACTGATGCCCTCCGTGACAGTGAAAGCCTCGAGGCTGGGGACTGGATTTGAACCTGAGTTTGTCCCCCACGGACATGGATGTGGATGCAGCTACCCTCTAAGGGCTTGCCTCTTGGGAAAAGGACATTTAACTAAACCTCAGAATAGAACGAGCAACTCTCCTAGGAAAGACAGTGCAGGCCATCTGCGCTCTCCCCTGCCACCCACACTGCCCTCCTTCGGTCTGTAGAAAAGTGGGCAGCACCTCCCACCCCCCACTCCCAAACTACAGCTTGGAGGGCAAACAAGTCCACCTCCCATAAGGTCAGAAGAGAGGTTGAAAGTGGAGGCAGAAGCCTGCAAGTATGGTTCACTAGCTACTTTAAAGGGTGCTCCCACTGGGTTCCAGATACATTAGAAAAAATGCAAAAACCCACCATTGTCACAACTGAAAATGGCGGGGAGCTGTGGGGACCAATCCAACCCCAAAGCCAGGGTCAGTCCCAAGACAGAGGCACTGAGACCGGAGACTAATCTTTGGGCCCCTGTCCAGCTGGGGGCCTGAACTCATGGGACCTGCCCCCTCCCTTCCCTCATCCTCCACTTATCCTTATTCCATCGGTCACAGGAGGGCAAAGAACCAACAGCGTCTGGGTATCCGGCTGATGGAAGTTTATTAAGAGGGGTGAGAAGGCCCCAGAGACAGGACCAGTGGCCTGACAGCCAAATCCAGGGGACAGTGGAAACATTTCCCAGGGCTGCCCTTGGTGAGCTCACCTCCTAGTCCCCTCTGTGGCCTCTGGCTACTGCCCATTCTGTCCTTCCAGCTCCTGCTTTGCTGGCCAGGTCAACTGGGGGTGATTTTGCCCTCCCCTGCTCATCTCCCAGGGTCACCTGGAAATATCTGGAGACATCTGGGGTGGTCATGTCTGCGGTGGGGCTGAGGGATTGTGCTACTCACCTGTCGTGGGTGCAGGCCAGGGATGCTGTTAAATATCCTGTAACGCACAGGCATTCCCCCACCACAGAGAAGTGTCTGGCTCCAAGTGTCAGTAGTGCTGAGGGTGAGAAAACCTGCTCTCGGCATCCTGTTTCCTGGCCTGTCTTGTACGCTGTATACTTAGAAAATTCAGATTTGCTTAATGTTGGGCATTGAACCATATCCCTACAGCAGACATGCTCAAGTCCTAACCCCTACAAATGGTGTGAACCCATTTGCAAACAGGATATTTGAAGATATGATTACTAGTTAAGGCGTGGACTCATTTGTGAGTAGGGTCTTTGAGGATTCTAGTTAGACGAGGCTAAACTGAGTCAGACTGGGCCTTCATCCATGTGACTGGAATCCTTATGAGGCAGAGGAAGTTCAGACAGAACTCAGAAGAAGCCAGAGAACGAGGCAGATCGCCAGCTGATGGAGGCAGAGATGTAAGCCAGGGGGCACAAGGATTGTGGCAAGCCAGCACCGAACACTACGGCTCCAGGAGGAAACATGGTTGTGCATACCTTGATTTTGGACTCGTAACCTCTGAAACCGTGAGACAGTAAATTCCTGTTTCTTAAGCCAACCAGTGTGCGTGTCATTTGTCATAGTTGCCCTGGCAGATGAAGACACTGAAGACTATGATGGAATGACTTGGCAATTAGATTATACTTCTTGTCCTCTGGGAATTATCTGAAATTCACAAAGCCTTGGAGAACGTCCAGGGTTACCGACACAAGCCTAGTAGGGCTATTTTGTGCTGAACAAACAAGAGACAAAACAAGACCAAATTCAAAGGTATCTGTGCCTGGTCAGGCTGAGAGTAAAATTGGAGACATGCTGGGCTGGCTGCCAGTGAGGTCCTGCCAAGGTGGCCCCACAATGGACAACTTGGCAGCCCCCACACAGCCTGGGCAGAAGCAAGTGCAAACAGTCCCTGAGCCTGGGGCTCTGCTCCTCAAGCCTGCTCCATCTTCCTCAGACTTCTCCTGGCTGCTTCTTCATCCCCAGTGCCTCCTTTGCTGGCCCCTGCTTATTCAAACATTCTCAACTCTTGTCTCTACTCTACCTGCCCTGCCGCCTACACTGCCGCCTTCTCTGGGCACTTGCAGCCTGCAGGTGAAGTGATGCAGTTGCAGCACTGGAAGGAATCAGCTCATGAGATAGAGTCTAGGTGCACATGATATCGAGCAGGGTTCGCAGGGCCACAGAGAAGATAGTTTAGGCTTCTCAGGTCCTGCCACCTCAGTCATAACCCCGTCATTACAGTGTGAAAGCAGCCCTTGACAAGGCATAAATGAAAGAGCGCAGCTTGGTTCCAATAAAAGTTTGCTGATGGACACTGACATTTTAATTCCATATAATATTCATGTGTCATGAAATATCATTCTTCTTTTGATAGTTTCTCAATGTATAAGTCATTCTTAGCTCATGAAGCCTCATGTAAGCAGGGGACAGGCCAGACTGGGCCCACGGGCTGTGGCTGGGTGACTCCTGGGGTAGAAAAAGGTCTCTTGAAAAATCACCCTTAAAGGCACCACAGAAACATCAAACCTGTCACTGACCGGGAACATAAAGGCAACAAAGGCTATTCCCTTTATCCAAAGGACACTTTTGTCATCATTTCCATAATCTGTATCTCATATGTTACTCAGCACTTCAGGCTTGACAAAAGCTATAAAATATATCAGCTTGGAAAACAATGGTTTCCAAGTTATCTATTTCTCAGCTAAGGCGGGAGAGTACAGTCGTTCACAGCATGGATGTTGGAGTCAACAAACCTGGATGTGTACCCCAGCTGTACCTCTTCTTTGTGTCATGATTGTATTCGCTAGCACAAGGATCTGGTTGCATCCCAAATTTCAGTCGCTGGTTGACCTTGTGGCCGTCTTGCAAGAGTGATTCTGGACGACGGTGGGCAGCAAGTTTACTACACTCAGAACTCGAGTCTGAGCTCGGCCACTAACTTGATTTGACATTTTGACGCAGTCCCTTCACCTCCCTGGGCCTCTCATTTTCCTCACCTCACAATGAAGGGCTGGAGCAAACAATCCGAAGGTGTCTCCCCCCACAGAAGCTTGCAAATCAGTGGTTCTGTGACACTTATTTTTAGATGAAGAAAAGAAAAGTCAACTTGAGTTTTGCTGCAAACAAAAGTATCTCTTTTCCCCACTCAATAGCTAATTTTCTAGCGGATGAGTTCAGAACACATGTTGCTTGATTTACGGTGACAACCGGTAATTTGTGTGCGAAAGACTTAATTTGGAAGAACGCACATGTCATTTTTTTTCATAACCCAGTAAAAGTTACAATTAGTTTGATTCATATGCTGTCACGGATGTCTCTACCACAAACCCAAAGAACAATACAAAGTTTTTAAAGCGGCTCTTTGATGGAGAGAACTATTTCTCAGTTGTGTAATTAATACTAAACATAAATCCTCCCCCGTTTCTCTCTTGAATATACCATGCTCACTCGAACATCATCTTCTGTGAGTGGATCATTAAGTAAGAAAACCTCTAAATAGACTTGCTTTTTACTGAATTTTGCTCTGCACCATTCTACCTTTGGGAAATTATTAGAATAAGTAGAAGTGAAACATCTAAAATAACCAGCAAAAAAAAGAAATGCCTTGGCTTAGTTTGCCAAATATACTAGAAATGGATTGGCATTTACAATAGAGATTTATTAAATTTCAATTTACAGTTCTTAAGCATGAAAATGTCCAATTCAAAGCATCAACAGGATGATACCTGGACTCTGAAGATAGGCTGCTGCCATCTGGGACACCTCTGTCACATGGGAAGGCACATGGCTGGCATCTGCTGGTCCTTCGCTCCCAGGTTCCGTTGCCTTCAGCTTCTGAGTCTAGTGGCTTCCTCTCTGTGTCCTATGGATCCTCTCTTAGCTTCTCTGGGGCTTTTCTCTCTATGTTCTCTTGGTTTCATCGCTCCTTGATCCTCTCATAAAGGACTCCAGTAAAATGATTAAGACCCACCTTGAATTGTGATGTTGGCTCACATCTCAATTGAAATAACCCAACCAAAAGGTCCCACCCACAGCAAGTCTGCTCCCACAGGAATGGAGTAAAAGAACATGACCTTTTCTGGGGGACATAACAGTCTCAAACTACCACATGCCTCAACATTTTCTTCCATTATCACAAATATCTTAACATGTAGCAAAATTTCCAATAATACCATTGTTATCAAAAAACAGATGAATCAAAATATTTTCCAAAGTTTGACTTAGGAATCAAAGAGATGAAGCCAGGGATGAGTTAGTTGACTTAGGTGACTGGGAAATAAAATGATAAGAAAACTCAGTGATAAAATTCCCAGTTATAGCACAATGTCAGTCTTTTCTTTCTACAAGTAAAAATACCCTTTGCTCTAGATCATTATTTTTAAATGTTTGCTTGTTCTTATTATTACTTTTCTATCTTATTCTCCTGATTTCTAGTGATCTCTCAAAGACCCATGGTTTCAGACAGCGTAAATGATGAAACATACAAATGATTAAAAAGTATTTAACCCCATCCTCATGAACTTTTCACCAGAGCCATTTAAGTAGAAATCTAGGGGGGTTATACACATCATTTTCCTGTTGTTATTCGGAGAAGTGGCACCATCATTGGAGAAATGGCACAGAAGGGAGGCCACAGGCAAAGAGAGAAGCAGCAATCTGGAGAGCTCAAGCTGGACCATCATCTCTCCTTCCCTCATCTGTCTGCTCAACGCTGCACATTCTGACATTTCCAGTAGAGGGGGAAAGTTAAGGGAGCCATGGTTCCACTTTCAATATCCTTTACATTTCATGGGCTACTTCAGTATAAATTTGTTTGGTTAGGGCAAGGTAATACTAATAATTTAAGTCAATCTTCATCATTTGCATATTTTGTGAATTCTCCTACTTACTAAAGTTTATTGTAACACCAAAATTCACATTCATGGTGTTTTGTGATCATTTGCAGGCATGAGCTGAGCAGCAAAAAATGGAGTTACCCAATATGCATGATCCCAGCTGAGGCTGAAGGAGGCAATTCTCTGCCTTCTTGATTCAGCTCTCATACTGTAAACATGTGTCCTCTCTGTGGTATATCTAGTTCCATGTTTGTTTGTTTGTTTTCCTTTTTGTGCTATTTGTTAGTGATTTTGCTGTTTCAAATGGCCCCCAAGTGTAGTGCTGAAGTGCTGTCCAGTGCTCCAAGAAGGCTGTGATGTGCCATACAGAGGAAGTCCATGAAATACACGTGCCAGATAAACATCATTCAGGCATGAATTATAGTGCTGTTAGCCACAAGCTCATTGTTAATTAATCAGCAATGTACACCTAATAGGATGCCTTTAAAAAGAAATACACATGGAACAAGGTTATGCCTTCATTGATTGAATGTGGTGAATGAGGCTCACAAAAACCAACCCTGTTATTTCCCCCAGAGAAATGGTTCAGTGTTTGCTAATTCAGTGTTCATGGCCACTTTATTGAACATAACTATCGTGAATAATGAGACTTGACTGTAGTTAATTTTAGTTCATGGCAGCCAATAATACACAAAATTTTAAATATACAATCATTGCTTTATTGTGCCACCCATGTAGGAACATATTCAGCCCAATCACAAGAATGGATTCTTCACTATGAACAAGAAATTGACATGTTATTTTAATATTTCAACAAAAGAATAATATTGTGTTAAAATTATTAAGAAAAGTCAATGATCATACAGTAAATATTGAGACTTAAATACTGAGACTTAATAAAGAATTATCATGTGGAGTTTGAAAGCAGATAAACAGTTACAAAAACATGGGTTCTCATGTTCTGAAGTCCCTTTAGGCCAGATGGTTTGACAGTGGGTCATGTCATCTTTGTCAAAAAGTTTTCTCTGTTTTGGAAACTGAAGTGGGGACATGAAGGGAGAGGACTGATGCCTTTCCTTCCCAGCCATGAAATCAGCCCTGCCATATATCCATATGTTACTTGTTTGCTTCTAAACTTTTCCTCATTAGGGAAATGCAAAGGCCTGGGAGCTACTGCAATAAACCATGCCCCTTCTGACAGCTTTTGGGGTCACTTAGTATTTGTCATATGCTGCTCTGAGCAGCTTTTCTATTCATCCCAGCATTATTTTTCTCTTCCTTCCTTCCATCCATCTGCTGAAATACAGCCACTTATCCCATCCTATGCTGGGACGGCGCTAGCTACTGGGGGTGAAGAGGTACACAGGATGCAAACTCCACTGCAGAAATTCTTAGTCTTCGTAGAGGAACCCAGCCATAAAACAAACACTTGTAATTAAATGCAGGCAGCTGTTTCATTCGAGTTATGTTTCAGGGACAACTGGGGCACAAATTGGGAGACTGACTGTCCAGGGGATGGAATCAGTGAAAGTGGCCTCCAGAGAGCTAAACAAGCACACTCACAGCCGAGCAAAGAGGAGATACAAAAGCCCAGGTCAGCCTGGCCCTCAGTCTCTGGGATGTGGGGGAAAGAGAAGGACATTTGGACCCGGAAAACAGGGGCTGAAATTCCAATCCAGAGTTACACACAGTTGTGTAATCTCAGAGGCACATATTGGAAACTTAGTTTGGTCTTCTGCAAAAGAAAGAAAGCTCCACCCACCCTGCATGCTCTCATTGAAGTTATTCATGAGAGCATAAAATGTCCCTGGCATAACGTGGGCGCCAAATGAATGTGAGTTCCTTTCTTCCCTGACAGCCTAGATATTACACACACACAATATTACATCTTTAGCGAGTAGGCAGCACATGGGCACACAATGAGGTGGTTCCTCCCCCTCTGAGAACTTGGAAAAAGGAATAGAAGACTTTTCTCTAAGAATTAAACTACAAAGCAAATATAAATAGACCCATAACAGACATTTTAAAGAGAAGGCCCTGCAGAATGGCTTGGCAGAACCCAGGGAGCAACAAAAAAGAGCTGAGCAGTAACTGAAACACAAAGAAAATGAACAGGAGAGGCCCATGATGACGTGTCTTGGAGCCATCCAAGAGCAAGGCTGGATGAGCTCTGGACCAACAGTGTCCTCAGTGTGACACCCATGGGCCTTGACAGCGGAGAAGGGTGCCCAAAGAGCACTGGTGACATCAGTCACTGCAGAATCCTGCTAGCTCATCTTGTTCTGATTCGTGCTCCGGGGACAAGATTATGAGCCCAAGTGAACCCCCAACATGGGAGCATGAACTGATCTGAAAATACAGGTATATTCTTTAGGTAAAAGTTGGATTGCTTGGTGTAAATTAGAAAATAATTTGCTTTCTGTTTTTTAGGCATAAGTTTCTAAGAACATATAAGTTTGCTTCTTAGGGTGGGGTGCATCTTGATGTGCTGATGACAAATTAGGTTTCTGAGACTGCCAAGCTGTGAACCAACCCTGGTTGGGGTGAAAGTTTCAGCTGCCATGAGGTTGGATATCTTGGTGGATAGTCAGGACTTAAAGAGGAGGCACACCCAGACCACTGATGGCCTTTCAGTGCAGCAAAAGAAATGGGGAAAGGACTAAAGGTAGACCAGTACCCCGAGCATGGAGCATCTCATTTCAACTGCTTAAAAAGAAAGTCTTTATGGTCTCTCTTTGAAAGAAAATGTCTTTTGGAGAAAAGAAGTAGTTCTTTACCATTTAAGTAAAATTTAAAAACTGAGGTTTCTATTGAGCAGTGAGAAAAACTCACATTTTTTCAGATTGAACAATTTGTGGCTATGTTCCTTAGGTTATTTTGCTCCATCTTTTTCCAATAAATGTTTTTATTAGAAGCTTTTAAAGAGATTCTTTTGAAATGTTCATATAACCTCAATTTTGATGGTTTCCATAAACAGAAATTGCTAGTTTTACCTTGAAAAACCATTTCAAATTTACAAGGAGGCCTTGGCACAGGAAACCTGGAAGCTTCCAGCTCAAGCTCAGAGGAACGGACAGACTAGCTCAGGCTCTACAGATCCACATGGGTGCCTCTCCAAGGAGTCACACTTGGGATCCCATTTTCCAGCCAAGGTTGCTTCATATGCCTCCCCCAACCCCAAATCAGCAATTCCCAGTTTAGAATAAAGAATCCCCAAATAGCACAGAGCACATATTTCCTTCTGAGAGAAAGTTCTGCGAGACGCAAAGCTCCATGTGAGTTGCATCAGGCTGTTGCCTTTGATCTCAGGGTCACTCTTTCTAGAACCCTGACCCAGAGTGTATGGGTCTGTCTCTGAAGGAGATCTGATCCCTCCATTAACCTACCTCTGTCATATGGAGGGCTGCAGCTTATCTTCCAGAAGGACCAACATTCAAGGATCAGGATCAGTAAAATGGCTGGGCACAAGTGAGCCATGCTCTAGGCCCTTCTGAAGAACCCCGAGGAATCACTTCTAACTCCTTCAATGTGGGTTTCCTGTAGATCCACTGTGATGACTGATTGCATGGGTCAACTTGGCGAGGTTATGGTGTCTAGCCTAGATGTTGCTATGGTGGTATTTTGTAGATGTGATTAGCATCCATAATTGGTTGACTTTGAGTAAAGGAGATTACCCTTGCTAATATGGGAGGGCCTCCTCCAATCAGTGGAAAGCCTTCACAGCAAAGAAGTGAGGTTTCCAGGGGAAGAAGAAATTCTACCTCAAGACTACACTATCAACTCCTCTGAGTTTCCAGCCTGCCCCCCACAATGGATTTCACTTCCAAGAGTGCCACATCAAATCTGATGGGAACTGCCAGCCTGCCAGCCTGCCCTACAGATTTCAGACTTGCCAGTCTCCACAATCACATGAGCTGATTCCTTAAAATAAATCTCTCAACATATATAAATATACATGTATCCTGTTGTTCTGTTATTCTGGAGAACCCTGACTGATATACCCACTAATGCAGAAGCTGCAATGTCTTCAGGTTCGCTCAGGTAAAATCCATGGTCCCAAGGTCCCTTGGTGGGTGTTGGAGCCTGGGCCCTAGACTGGAGGCTCCTCATAGCAAGTGATGCAATGGGCAAGATCCAAATACAGGGAGAGCACCAGGGTCACGGGCCTGGCTGCCACATCGGGTGAGAACGATTACAATGCCAGAGGCCTTTGGGAAAAGCGCTTTTGGCCAGCCATTTATGCTTTCCATTGTGCAGAATGCCTGGACAATGGTCAGTGTTGATTTATAGGGTTCCTCACTTCCTTCCTTCCTTCTTTCCTTCCTTCCTTCCTCCCTCCTTCCCTCCCTCCCTCCATCCCTTCCTTCCTTCTTTCCATTCTTTCCTTCTTGGCTGAATCTGTATCTTTCTGGAGGCTGTGTACAGAACTCTGTCCACTATAGGCATTTACTAGATGCCTATTATTAGTTTTCCTAATAATTCTATTAATGATATAAAAAACAAGAGATAAATAGATTGACATATTCTTAGGCTCTAATTCTCCTGGATTACCATACTTCTTGGTTAGGGCTCTAATATCTACTTAACTGATTTTTTTTTTTTTTTTTGAGTAATGAAAACGTTCTATTTAACTGAATTTAATATACTATGATATTAAAGAGTGGTTGGTTAGCATTTGCTAACTCGAACTGAATATGTGAATGTGCTGAGTCATTGCCCCGAATTTCATTGCAGACCTAAAAAAACACGGTGTGGAGATGATGACGTGAGGCCACTCTCCAAACAGATGAAGGTTTGAGCCAACTGTGATTTCTCTACTGATATCCTTTCCGTTGCTAAGATTCTGACATTGTTTCTGAGTGCTCAGAGTTTTTCTGAGACCTTGTTGCCTTCTGAAAAGCATTTAAATAAACATCTTCTCTCCTAGGAAATTCCTTCATCAGCCCTGATGAGCAGACATCGCCATCTGCTAGGGTCGTCAGGGAGGGACTCCATCCAGGCAAGTGGGGGTTGGGGAAGACAATTCCAACCTTAGTGGCTTTGGGGGATAAGGGAATAGAATTCCTGGGCAAACCTCTTCTAGAGCTAACATAGCAAATGTTCCAAACCATATGAAATGCTTTTAAAACATACCGGGTCCAAATACTATAAATGAAAAATAGCACAGAAAAGCACTGCAGCTGCAGAGCAGTGCTGCCAGCAGGGTGGTTGGGGGCCAAGAAGCATGAGGACAACTCTGTGCCAGGAGGGCTGGGGAGGGAAAGAAGGGGCTTCTTTGAGCCTGGCAACAAGCTCTACCGTGGGAGGACGAGCAGCTGTTAACTGCGCTACGACAGCTGGTGGAAGGAGTCTGACCTGCACTTGATCTGTGCCCTTGGAAGGGAGGGCAGCATAGTCACCAGCGGTCTCCTGCTTCTAGACCACTGATTGCTGCTGAATATTGAACCCTTGCTTGACTGGGAAACAATTATACCCTAACCTGGGAAGTTCTAGTATCCTTTTGACTCCATAATCATCTCTCTAAAATCTGCCGTCTCTTACGATTTTGCTTTGTTTTGTGGTTTGTGTGCGCACTGGACCAACACCTTTTACATTCACTTGACTGGTTTGCTTTCAAAAGTTATGAGGCTACGTATGGTGGACGGAATAACGGCCTCCCCAAAATGACCACATGCCAATCCCTGGAACATGGGAATGTTACCCTACGTGGAAAAAGGGACTTTGTGGATGTGATTAATGAGCATGAGATGGGGAGATTATCCTGGATTATCCAGTTGGGCTCAAAGAAATCACGAGAGTACTCAGAAGAGGGAGACGAGATGGTCAAAGAGAGAAAAGGTGATGTGATGATGGAAGGAAAAGCAGAGAGAGAGGAAGAGACACGGGAAGGTCTGGCTTTGGACATGGAGGAGGGGCCCTAAGCCAGGGAATTTGGTGACCTCTAGAAGCCAGGAAAGGCAAGGAAATAGATTTTCCCCTAGAGCCTCCAGAAGGAAAGCCGGTGTGATGACCCATTTCAGACTTCTGAACTCCAGAACTGTGAGAGAATATGTTTGGGTTGCTTTACCCCACTAAGTGTGTGGTCTTTCGTTACAGCAGCAAAAGGAAGCTCATACACTATCTATGAAGAAGCAGCTACTGCACCAGCAGACCCAGGACTTCATGCTAAGGACACCAAGGGATGACCTCAGCACCAGGGGTGGGGTTCGGATTGTGGCAAGGGAATGCAGCTGGGACATGGCTCACGCGTGCAGTGTCAGGGTCATGCTGGTCTCATTGCCGGCCACACACTTCTGTGGCAGGAAAAGTGTCACTCTGTCCATCTCTAATTGCAGTCCGCCTTCCCCTTTCAAGCCCAGGATAAGTTCCTCAGGGTCCTTTTTTGCTTGAAACCTTCTAGCATGTCATTTGCTAACACTTATTTAATATGATTAATTAATGCAGTTAACCAAATTAGATTAGAGTGGCATATGCATTCCCTATCTGGAGGGTGCATTAGTTTCCCGTGACTGTCATAACAAATGGCCATAAAATTAGTGGCTTGAAGCAGCAGGAATTTATCCTCTCAGAGATCTGGAGGCCAGGAGTCTGAAACCAAGGTACCGACAGAGCCATGCCCAGGGGCTCCAGGAGAGCATCCTTCCCTGCCTCTTCCCTCTTTTGGTGGCTCCTCGCAATCTTGGTGTTTCTTGGCTTGGAGGCGCATCACTCTGCCCCTGCTCCATCTTCACGTGGCCTTCTCCCCTGTGCATCCTCTCCTCTTCCCATAAGGACCACCCTAACCCAATATGATCTCCTCTTGATCTTGAACCTGTTATCTGCGAATACCCTATTTCCAAAGACAGTCATATTCTGAAGTTCCAGATGGGCATGAATTTTGGGGGGGAAATATTCAACCCACTACAGAGGGTGAACTGTGATTTCTGGGTTGGGTTGGATACAAGAAGTTCTCTAAAATTGTGATGAAGGAAGAAAACACTAGAACTTCCATTTATGTTTATCCTCTAATATTAAAAGTAAGAAAGACATCCAGCTATTTAATATCTTGATTGCAGTGGCACCCTCTCTAGGTGACTCTGCCAGACACAAGCATCATCCCATGTACAAAAGTGGGATGACAGACTTCTGGGGCACAGGGGTAGAGCAGGAGCCCCTCTGGTGTGCTGGCGTCAGTTTACAGAAATAAGGCCTTTAATGAGGAAAATCCACATAAAGCTTCATAATTATGGTGAAAGTTCCTATCACCTAGGGGTTTTTTGTTTTTGTTTTTGTATTCTCATGCATGGTACTAAAAGAATTGTCAAACTAAGAAGAACTGGGCATTTTTCTTTGTCAAAATTATAAGAGTTCCATATTTGTTTTTCTTTCTTGTCATGACAAAGAACTGCTAATATTATACTAGCTGCAGGATATTTTTGAAAATATACACACATACAATTAATCTGTCATTTCAAAGCAAGACTGCCATACACACAATGGGGGAAAATAATCTTTTATAAGAAAACATCCCATGGAGAAATCACTTCAAAAGCATGTGTTTGGTAATGGTTTGTTCTTTATCTGAGTTTATTGCCCTTCTCCCTCAACTTATAAAACTCTCATATTTGTACACTTATATCCCTTAGAAACTGAACTTAAAATTCAGTTTAAAATCTCCCAAAAGAAGTTTGAGTGTGTTCTGATATCACCAGCTAAAAAATTAAAAAAAAAATATATCTTCTGGTTGGTTTGCAGGAAGAGTGGATGGACATCAGGAAAGATGGAAAGTGAACAGCTGACTCTCATCAATATGTCTGCCTCAGTGTGGACTGGACTGAAAATGAGGTTCCCGATTGAGCGTCCCAGTCACTGAGCCTTTGATCACTTGGATAGTTTGGCTATTAGACCCAAGTTTTAGAATAAACTGAATTTAAGTACAGAACTTAAAAATCATACTATTGCAAACCGTTTACCAAAAATTTCTAAATTATTGAAGCATGTTCCATCAAAATACTCTTACCAAAAATACTCAGTAAAAAGGTCTACCGTATTTTTGAACTATTAAAAAGTAAATCATTTAAAGCCATTTTTTTTTTCATTTTTGTCTGCCTTTCTCTCTAATTTATGTTTCTGTAATATGCATAAATATTGGCATAAATGTGTATAAACAAGTATACATGGTTAAGGTACATGGTTAAGATTTTTTTTATCTATCATTTAAATCATTAAAAAATTACTTTTTCATCTTTGTCTGCCTTTCCCTCTAATCTGTGTTTCTGTGATATACATAAATATTGGCATAAATGTGTATAAACAAGTATACATGGTTAAAGTACATGGTTAAGACTTTTCATCTATAGATGTGTACAGTCAAACACTGTTTGAGGTCCCGGGCCCTAGAAATATGTCTCCCTTCGCCAAGTCACTCTTGGTTTCCTCCCAAGTAACAGAAGGAAATAGTTGCCTTGGGACTCAGGGACCGTCATTGGTTCAGTGATCACTCACTGAGGATGTGTTTGGGAGACTGAATCCTGCCCTCTAAGACATGTGGTGGGAGCAAAGTTGAAGTGGAGACCCTGGTGTCTCCAAGACCCTCCCTCGCCCCTCTGCTTGGTGAGTCTGGGAGGAGGATCTGAGCATGCTCAGCACAGCCCCTCCTTTCCAGTCTGCAGCACACCTCCTCATCTGCTCTTCATTCCTTAAGTTTGCCAGGGGCCATCCCCAGCCAGGTTGCCCGCAGATGTTTGCACACTCCAGGGACTGGAGCTGTCATCTGGAGCCAGACCCAAGCCAAGCCTTCCAAGAGAGCATCATCAATAATACAGGGGGAATTCTGACCTCCATCTGTCTGGTTCCTGTTTCTCTCTCAGTTTCTCCTGAGCTCTCAGGCAGGGCAACGAGGGGTCCTCACAGCTCACAGAGCACACAGGCCATTGGGCAGGGCAGACAGGTGGACAGTCCACACGATGGCTGACAGGCAATGCCAGGAGCACATGGTAAAGCTGCTGGTCCTGGGGTGCTCCTATCTGCCATGATTCTCAGGGGTGGCTTCACTGGAGGTGACACCTACCTGAGGCAAAGACTGTCAGCCATGCTGCTAGAAATATGGATGAGGCTGACGGGAAGCCAGGGGAGGTAAAGAAAAGCAGAAAGGGAGATGACAGGTACAGAGGGGAGCTTTGTGCATTTGGGGGACTGCAGGCAGGTGGGCTCTGGGGGTGGTAGCAGAAGCCTAATGGTTGAGTTTCATCGACAGAGTCTCACGCCACCCCATTCTCCTCACTGCCCACTCCTCCCTTCCTACAGCTACCTAGAGTTTCAGTTGACAAGCCTGGATTTGGGATTCAAAAGCCTATGAAAGTTATATTTTCACACTTATCCTAGGCTGAGTTGATCATCATGCCTTAGCTGATTAATTGCACACCCATCTTCGAAAAGCTGGTGGTATTAAATGAAGGCTCTGTGTGAACAGAGAACCGCTGTGTGGGGCTGGACTGTGATTTTAAATGTAAAGGCTACTAAACCAAGTGCTCCCAGGAATTTCCAATTCATGTAAATTGAACTAGATTAATGGAACTATTTCATGCAAATTGCATCACTCCTGCAGGGCTGGCTCAGCGAAAGCATTATTTATCTTGTGTTTCTCAATGTCCTGGTCCCACAAGTCTACTGTTACAAGCCCTGGATATTTGAGGACTAGCTGGCAAGTATAACTCTTAGAAACCACAGAGCTGTGTGTTTCAACACAAACTGTTGAAGGTTTCAGCACGCTTAGAGAGAAATAGGCAATAATTATGGAATCAATTTTACCAGACTGCTGTTATTTCCATTCCAAAGCTGGTGGAAAGCAATGAAGTAGCCAACAAAGGACAGTAATGTGAGTATTATAAAGTTCTGGAATAAAGGAAGAATGATACACACATATATACACACACTCACACAAAGCCACACACATACAGAGGAGATACTTTGGCCTCATCTTAAATTATACTGTTTGGTGTAGAGCTAAATAATTACATATTATTTTACTGGAACTGCACTGAATAGAGTGAACAGCTGCAGAATAAAAAAGGAAAAAGAAAACTACACCTATGATGAAAAGCAACAACTCCGAAAGTTAAAGCACATTGCATTTATTTCTTTCATCTCAGAACCTCTGTGTTTAGCATGTTGAAAGGCTCCTTGCATTAAATACATCTTAGTTTCTCAGCTGGAGAAGTCAAAGCACCAACCAAACTCAGGATTAACAAATACTAATGATTCTGCTACTTTAGCTTTGTGTTTTCAACAGAAGTGATAGAGTAAATACAATTTTCTCTGCTGGTTAAAAGGGAAAACCAAAACTTGAAGAAAAATGAAGTGAACATATCAAATAACAGCACAGTCCAAGAGTGGAAAAATCTCAAGAAGAAGTTACTGCAATCCAATCAGGAAAAATCTGGATACAGAGGAGGTGGGAATGATTCAGGAAGGGAAACTTCAGTTCTCTATAGGTAACACTTTTCTCCCTCTAACTTCTAGAAGGGCAAAAGGAGTAAAGAGGGAAATCATGGTTTGGTTTCATAGCTGCTAAAACAGATACCATACAAAGGCTTGGCTTAACCACAGGACTATATTGGCTCAGGGTTTCAGAGGCTAGACAGCTGGCTTCCTCCTGGGTTCTGTATCTTCTGGCTGGCCGGCACTCTTTGGGGTTCCTTGGTTTTTCTGTCACATGGCAATGCCCATGGTGGTGACTTTTAATTGTTCCAGGTTCTGTTGACTTCTAGCTTCTGGCTCCTCCCCATGGTGGCTTTTCTCTCTGTGGCCTTTTCTACAAGGCCCCCATACAAGGATTAAGACTCATCCTGATTCAGTTGGGCCACACCCGAACTGATGTAACTTCATCAAAAGGTCCTTTTGACAATGTGTTCACACCCACAGGAATGGATGGAGATTAAGAACATGTTTTTCTGGGTACATAGGCTCAAGCCACCACAGTCACCATGTTAAGAAAAAAGTCCTTTGCAGATCTGCTTTGAAACCTGCCTCTTATGTAAAAGAGTAAGACCACTGTGTTCACTATGGAAAACCTGGTGTGCTGGTTAGTATATATTATGTCCCCCAGAAAAAGCCATATTCTTTAATGCAATCTTGTGTTGATTAGGTTGGAATCCTTGATTGAGGGTTTCCATGGAGATGTGACTCAATCAACTGTGGGTGAGACCTTTGATTGGATAATTCCTATGGAGGTGTTACCCCACCCTTCCAGGGTGGGTCTTAATTGAATCATTTGGAGTCATATAAAAGAGTTCACAGACAGAAAGCCCTCAGAGCAGCTAAGAGTGACATTTTGGAGACGCCATTAAAAGAAGACTTTTGCTGACACTTTGCTCTGGAGACGCTAAGAGAGAACAAAACACCCCAAGAGCAATGTTTTGAAGAGTGCACAGGAACTGAGAGAGAAGCTGGACCACAACCCAGAATTAGCAGACACCAGCCACATGCCTTCTCAACTAACAGAGGTTTTCCGGACGCCATTGGCCTTCCTTCTGTTAAGGTATACTTGTGTTGATGCCTTAATTTGGACATTTTCATGGCCTTCAGGCTGTAAATTTGTAACCAAATAAACCCCCTTTACAAAAGCCAATCCATTTCTGGTATCTTGCGTAATGGCAGCATTAGCAAACCGGAACACCTGGGGAAGGCAGAGGGGCGGCTGCAACTGAAGATATGGGGCTCACAAGTCCAGGGCGCACTGCACACTATCTCCCATCCCTCCGCTGCAACTGCGCAGCTGCATGCCACCCCACTCACAGCTGTCCCTTCCTGGGGTCTTAGTACTTTGTAAGAAATTTAATTGCTGGGGATTCTGGCATCTGGTTTTCAGCAGAGAGAGAAAACAAAGGTTCCAATTGTGTCCATCTGAACGGACCCCTCTAACCCCTGCTTTGATCCATGAGCAGAGGAATCATTTCGGAGATCTGGGTGGGCCTTTGTCTTGGTCCTCATTTCAAGAACCCTTCACGCATGTTAGAAACCTTAGTAGAAAAGAATAAAAGAATACTTCTATTCTTTTTTTTTTCTGATAGCAAAGAATTCTTCCACTTTTTATTTATTTTGAACTATTTCCATTAACTTGCAAGAGGAATATAAATTGTTCAATAAAAGTTATTTTATTTATAATAAACAGAAATTATTTAAAAAGCCTGTTCATATCAAGGATTCTTTTGGTACTAATAAAAATTAAAATACAAATAATTCAGTAGAATGAAACCATCACTAAGCCAAGATACACAGGAACTATACTTCATTTCAAGGAGAATCCAGATAATTTTTACTGGGTTCAAAGAATTAAGTACATTTATTAGGCACTTTGAGGCTAAAAATAAAAGGTGTCTGTATGTGTGTGTGCATGTGGGGGGAGGAGACGGTGAGGGAGGAGGTCAGACAGAAATGGGAGATGGAGGCACAAATAGGCGCACGTGAAAACAGAAAACCTCTGTCAACTGCCCTGTGATGTATTTAACTATTTAACCCTGCTCGTTCCACCAGGGAACTTAGTGTTCAGGACAGAACGCCTCACAGCCACTTTTCCTCCTCCTTTTTCCAGAAGATTTTGTCCTCATCTACACATCTACGGGAAAAGTGTCCATGGCCCGGGGATGCGTGACTTAATTAAACCACACTGATTTTCAATTACCCACCACCCGCCCCATCTGCATTCAGACCCCTGTTGGCTACTGCTTTGTACACGCAAACTTCATCGGGTGGCGTATGCCATTACACGTTCAGAATTTAACAAGCATTCATAGAAGACTGCAGACTATAAACCAGGTGCTTTCCTCCCTCCTCACTGTATTTGAACATGTGATCTGTTCATTATTCTTCCTTCTGAAGGATTTTATTGCATGATTTCCTGAGCTACAGTGAACTGCATCACATCCCTTGCGACATTAAGTGATAAAACCGCCATCTGGACGTCGGCCCTCTGTCCTCCAGGAGCTGGCAAGCAGGATGGGCTGCTTTATGGTTTGGACACCCAGGCAATGAGGATTCCCACATTCACTCTGTTTACTATCACTATTGAGAGACTAAATAATAATAATAAGCACATCAATTCCTTTTCTTCAACATTGTCATTTAGTGAGTGAGCCCATATCCCCAGTTAATTTTCCCAATGTGTTTATTACTTTCAATCAACTGGTTAATCTTGTTTGAAGCATGCCTGAAAAATTTAAGAGTGGAATCAGTATCTAATCAATGCAAAACATTTATGGAAGTGTTTCAAAAATAGCTGACTTTTATGGAGCGTTTTCTACGGGTCAGGCACGGTTCTCAGTGCTTTCATATTAACATTACAAATACCCTTACTACCGGATAATGGAAGTTGCCGGCACAAGGAGGGTCTCAACTTGTTCCAGTGAGAAAGCTCACAGGCGCGGGGCAGGGTCTGCAGTTGTCCCTGAAGCCGCCCGTCTCTGCCATGGGATCAGGTGGGGGCTCCGCTTTTCCACCATTCCTAAAAGGTTTATAGCGTGCAGTTGCTTCTGAGAACTAAAACGTGCTTTTTTATAGTTCCTCTGACACTCATTTAACCTTCAGCATCATTGTACAGCTAATTGGTCCTAAAAACACTCAGATACAAAACACACCAAATAAAAAGCACAGTCCCTCCACAACACGGTTCGTTTGAAGTCACTGTAGGAACACTTGGTCCCAGCCCCGAGGGGCAGGAAATGCCAGCTCAGGATCTGGGCTGTGACAGGAACCAGCGGCGCGCTGTGGAGGCTGTCATCCCCGCAACCTCAGGAATGCTCTCCCTGGATATCTCAGTGTCTGAGAACAAAACACGGGTCTATACCCTAAAACACGATGTTTCAGCCAGTAATAGCTCCCGAGTGCATGTTTCAGAAATGCACAACTCTGCAAATAAGCTATTCATTTGTAATTTTTCCCCAAATAAGCCCTTCCATGTTTCAAGGTTTGGCCCCAATTCCTTGGTAGCTGAATTACTAGGCTACTTAGGCACGGCATTGCCCTCGCGGGCACCCTTTCTGCAGCACCCAGATCCTCCGCCCAGGTCCTCTGCATCCCACCTTCACGCACGGAAGGCGTGGCCTGCTGCTGCCACAGCTCCGCCCCTTCCCACCCCAGGGGCGTGGCTCCAGTCATCTTCCCTTCTCTCTTGCAAATTTAATTTTTTCCTTCTCTACTGCGTCTTTCGGCAGGGTGCATGCGTGCTGCTCTCTCCCATGATTAACAATAACCTTCTCCAACACAGCAGACTCCTGCAGAGGGTGGGCTTTCCCCACCATCTGCAGTGCCCCCCTTCTGTGCTCTCCTGAAGACCCCCTTACCCAGCCCGGCTCCTGTTAAGCACCAGCTGGTCACCTTTCTCCCTCTTGACACTCTTGATTTACTCAGTTTTTTGAACAACACACCGGCCTGGCTTTCCTCCTGCCGCATACATCATCTCTTCAGCCCTCTTTGCTGATCTCTCCTCCTCTCCTGGGTTTCTGAATGTGGGGTCCTGGGGTCTCTGGCTTCCATCCTCTTCTCTCAGTTCACACCCCGGGCTGACTGAGTCCTGTCTCAGGGCTGTAACCTTTTTCTGGTGGCCCCTCAAATGCGTGTCTCCAGCCCATATAACCCTGAATCCAGACAGGCATCCCAAATTGCCTTCCTCTCATTTCTCCTTGGATTTCCACCACATTCCCCTATGTAACAAGTCTAAGACTAAACTCCTGCTCTGCCCCCCAAAACTTGCTCCTCAGCCAGGAGCTGAGATTTATTCATCTTGAGTAATCAAAAGAATTTACAATTTAGAAACCTCATATTTCCTGTGATAGGGTAAAATTCACATAATACTTTACACTTCTTAAGCGTCAAAATTATGGTCTCTCTAGCAGATGATTATCTAAGGTAATTTTTGTTTTAATCAATCAACAGACATTTCTGATGGCATCTTCAGTGTTCTAAATAATAAGATAGAGATAGGATAATTGTAATAAATGACCTAATATTTATTGAGCTTTACATGGTAGGGAGAGAATAAGCTCTTTACACATTTTACTCATTCCATCCTCACCAAACACTGCAGGATAGGGACAATTATCCTCCCCATTTTACAGATTGGAGATTGGAAGCAAGAGATTTTCAGCAAATGGCCTAAACATCTCATGAGAGAGCCAAACCAAAGAACAGGCTGGCCGGTTGCAGAGTGCCACATTCTGGGGCTGAGTTTTGGAGTTATCATGGGTAAAGGAAAAGAGAAGAAAATATTTTGAAACTCAACTTCTTATT